>NC_134813.1:6251093-6263593 GCF_046742065.1 Oratosquilla oratoria
AAATTTGGCAGAGCTGACGAAGTCTGCAAAAAAAGAAGAAGAAGAAACAGAGGACCAGGAAGACCCATCACAAGAGGAAGAGGATGAGGGTCTGACTCTAGAATGGTTGGTTGAACTCATGCAAACAGTAAAGGAACTGCAAGAGAAAGCTAAATCATGGGGCCATTACATGGTTCGTTCACTACGGTTCTCAAATGCAATTGATTCATCCATGTCACCATACAAAACCCTTTTCACCAGTATGAAAAAACAACGAAGCCAGCTGCCAGTAACCATGTTCCTAACGAAGATCAAGAAAAGTAAACAAGCCACACCCGAAGAAAATACTACACCACATCCTGATTCTCTCGAAGAAACAACACCTCCTCCTGAAGAAACGACACCTCCTCCTGAAGTGCTTAACCCTTCTTAGGTAAAGTGGGGTCAGACAGACCCCATACTTTTTTGTTTTTTACTTTTAATATACTAATGTATTACATATAGATATGTACTCCCATATACCTTCTTGATCAGTGGAGTAGTTTAATGGGGTGATAGGGTCATTCCTGAATCTTGCTCTATATAAGCTTTATAGAGCTTTTGAGCCCGTCTGGCCCCACTTTACCTGAGGTGTGAGTAGCGTGGGGTCTGTCAGACCCCACTTTACCTGAGGTGTGAGTAGCGTGGGGTTTGTCAGACCCCACTCTACCTGAAGTTTGTTCATGCCATATAAATGTTTTATCATTTATACTTATGGGTAAATAATAATTTCTTCTTTTTTATCAACAGAAAAACATACATCCGAGTTTGATTTAATTTATTTAATTTTTTTATTTTTCTATTTTATTTATTTATTCCATTTTCCCTCTTTTGATCACATTAATTTTTATCACAATGTTTAATTTCTGTTCTGGTAATGTGTTTCTTTTCATATCATGGTCACACTATACTCATATTATCATAAAACATGACATTCCGCCACATTTTATTTGATTGATTTATCCTTCCCCCCTTTTGTTCAAATTTAATTTGTATCACATATAAATGCTTAATATTTTCTGTTCTGTTAATATGTTTCTTCTCGCCACATTTTAGGACACCTCAGTCACTCTATTCCCACACATACAGCTGTAATTTATTCCATCCTTCACCTCTTTTTGTTCAAATTTAATTTGTATCACATATTTTGTATCACATATAAATGTTTGATATTTTCTGTTCTGTTGATAATATGTTTCTTCTCACACTATTCTCATATCATCATAAGATGTGACATCTCGCCACATTTTAGGACACCTCAGCCACTCTATTCCCACACATGCATCCGAGTTTGATTTAATTTATTCAATTTATTTATTTGATTTATTCCATTTTCCCTCTTTTGATCACATTAACTTTTATCACAATGTTTAATTTCTTTTCATATCATGGTCACGCTATACTCATATTATCATAAAACATGACATTCTGCCACATTTTATTTGATTAATTTATCCTTCCCTCTTTTGTTCAAATTTAATTTGTATCACATATTTTGTATCACATATATATGCTTAATATTTTCTGTTCTATTAATATGTTTCTTCTCACAACAAGATCACACTATTATCATATTATCATAAAATGTGACATCTCGCCACATTTTAGGACACCTCAGCCATTCTATTTCCACACATACTGCTGTAATTTATCCCATCCTTCCCCTCTTTTTGTTCAAATTTAATTTGTATCACATATCTTGTATCACATATATATGTTTAATATTTTCTGTTCTGTTGATAATATGTTTCTTCTCACACTATTCTCATATCATCATAAAATGTGACATCTCGCCACATTTTAGGACACCTCAGCCACTCTATTCCCACACATACATCCGAGTTTGATTTAATTTATTCAATTTATTTATTTGATTTATTCCATTTTCCCTCTTTTGATCACATTAACTTTTATCACAATGTTTAATTTCTTTTCATATCATGGTCACGCTATACTCATATTATCATAAAACATGACATTCTGCCACATTTTATTTGATTAATTTATCCTTCCCTCTTTTGTTCAAATTTAATTTGTATCACATATAAATGCTTAATATTTTCTGTTCTGTTAATATGTTTCTTCTCACAACAAGATCACACTATTCTCATATTATCATAAAATGTGACATCTCGCCACTATTCAACCCCCATCTGCGATGACTGCAATTAGATTCTTCAGTATCACAAATTCCACTTTCAGTATATCCAATAAAATATGTTCTTCATTATCACTAGTATTATGTATGAATTGCTCGACTCATGTCCTCTCAAGAAAACTTAAAACCCTCTGAGACCACAAACTTCCGTCAACGAAGGATGGGGTTTTGCTGAGTCAGGGTAGGAATGCTTAGAGCCATAAAAACTTATGAATAATAAACTTAGATACCATTAAAAACTTATAGATTGTTTGCTGGACCTAGTATCAACCTTCCCTGAAAATTTCATTAAAACCAGTTCATAATTTTTGCGTAAAATTGGTGAGTCAAAATAATTACCTCGGTTTTTTTCTTCAGATTTCATGGTTTATGAAACACATTTATTATTCATTTGTTGTAGCTCTGCTTTTCCTTAATGAGAGTTGGGACATTGGTCTCTACAAAATGATGATGACCAACCGCTTCATGTTTCATGTTTTCAGTCAAGCACCCTCTGAAGTCAGCAATATCTTATTTTTCATTTTTTTCATTAAAATATATGTCTAACAATTATAGTCACTTTTAAGCATGTAAATGGAAGAATATAAGTTGAAGTACATATGCTTTGATTTCTATGTCAATAAATGCAGTAGAAGTATATATATATATATTTTTTTTGGGGGGGGGGTCTGTCAGACCCCGCTTTACCTGAATCGTTTGTCAAAAAGACCTTTACCTGTTAAGGGTTAAAGAGGAGGAATTGCCTGAACTGCTGTAAAGCAGCATTTATGCTGTGCCATACATCAGTGTCACCGTAATCATCATCATCGTACGGTACAGCAAATTTCATCATCATCATTCATTATTGATGAGTACAATAAAATTCAATTGTTTATGATTTATCATTACTATGTACATATACTACATTATTACTGTTTTTAATTTATCATCACTAGATATTACTATACTACTGTATTACTGTATTAATGAATAAGACTGTCTTTAGAATGTGTTTGGGAAGCATATTTTAGCGTATATAATATCATACATAGGCGTTTTAAAACTGCATCAATAATTCGCGGATTTTCGGGATTCGCGGGAGGGGAAGGAACGTAACCCCCGCGAATAGCGGGGGGATACTGTATATATGTATATATATATATATATATATATATACATATATACGTATATATATACACATATATACGTATATATATATATATATATATATATATATATATATATATATATATATATATATGTAAGGGGACTCTGGGTTGACATAGGACCCTTGTCTGCCAGCAAGTGCACCATCTTTTGTAGGGTGGACGGACAACACCGGTTCTCATCCATCTCCCAAAGCTCTCATGTGTTGGCTCCAAGTGCCACACCCCGGTAAACCGTCTCAGCTGACGGGCCAAACCACGTGAGGGAAAAGGAGTAAACCGTTAAATCCGGAGTGTAGACACGCAGGCGGTTCAGTGCTACAATTATCACCGTTCTGGCATCTCCTGCAGCCAAACTGACGCCAAACGTCAAGCTTCGCATTCCTTTGGATTTCGTCAGCAAGGCCGAGAGGGGTATCCTGACGATTGGGTCACCTTGGATTTCCATATTCAGGCCCAGGCTTCGCGCGCGCGCAAAAAAAAAAAAAAAAAAAAAAAAAACAAAAAAAAAAAAACACGGAGAGGGATACTCCATTCACACTGTAATGTGTGGACACAAACCGGAAGTTGTCAGTTTACGGGTCATAAGCCCTTCCAAACCGGCGTACAGGAAGGACGTCGCTGGATAACTTTGACGGTGGGAGTGACCATTGATGTCCTATCGTCCGACCAACGCCCGCCTCAAGCTGGGCAGCCCCCGGCCAATAAGGTGTCGGTCCGCCAACGTCTGCCGCTCCAGAGGGTGCCTGGAGCTTAGTGTTCATCAAAACATGAAAAGCGGACAGAAACCTGGTGCCAAACAGTCATAATATTATTAAAAAGAAATCATCTACCATGCGTCTGGCAAAGTGTCCTGGCCTCACCGACGATCTACAACAGGTTGATGACTCCAGGAAAACAGCCATCATCAACCGTGAGCTGGAGAGGCTCAACATTGACATTGCTGCATTACTGGAGACCAGATTCCCTTCGAGCGGCAGCCTCAGAGAACAGGATTACACATTTTTCTGACAGGGAAAGGAACCAGAGGAACTACACATGTTTGGTGTAGGATTCACAGAGAGAAACTTTCTAATGTCTTAAGTGGAATCGCTATCAAAGGGAACACCCCGAATCCTCTTCCTTCGACTCTCAACTTCTTCTGGTCCAGTCAACATCCTGAGTATCTACGCTCCCATACTCAGCTCTACGGCTGAGACCAAGGATGAGTTTTATGAGGAGCTTGAGACTACCATCAGAGAGATCCCAGCCACTGAACGATTATACCTGCTTGGGGATTTCAACACTCGTGTGGGAGCTGACCAAGAATCCTGGCCCCACACCATTGGCCACTTTGGTGTCGGCAAACTCAACGAAAATGGTCAGAGGCTTCTAGATATGTGTTTCTACCACGACCTCTGTGTAACCAACACATTCTTTGCCACCAAGCCTCAATACAGAGTACCCTGGCGTCACCCTAGATCGTCACTGGCACCAGCTGGACATCGTTATCACCAGAAGACCCTTGTTGAACTGCGTCCTCACAACCTGCAGCTACCACAGCGCTGACTGCGACATTGACCATTCGTTGGTTGGTAGCAAGGTGCGTCTTCAGCTCAAACAGATCCATCGCTCCAAGCTGTGTAAGCGCTTTGTCGATTCTACAGAAGAGGCCCTTCGGGACTACTCTATAAACAGCGCTGAAAAGAAATGAAATCACATTTGTGGCATCATCTACAACTCCGACTCCGCCATGGACACCTTCGGCAAGAGAGAGAGGCAGAATCCAATCTGGTTCGAAGCCGGAGTCACAAAACTCGAACCAGCAATCGCAGCTAAAAGAAAAGCGCCATGTACGATGGCATAAAGAAAGCCTATGGCCCAAGCATTACCAAGATTGCACCTCTGAAGACAGCCTCTGGCGACACTATCACAGACAGAGGAAAGCAGATGGAGAGATGGGTCAAACACTATCAAGATCTCTACTCAATAGTGAATGCTGTCAGCACCGCAGCAGTTGAGAACAGCAAAGCCCTACCACTCATGGAGGAACTAGATGCTCCACCCTCTATTGACGAACTCAGAAAAGACATCGACTCCCTGGCCAGCGGGAAAGCTCCTGGGAACGACGGCATCCCCCCGGAGGACGTCAAAACAGACAAGATTACCGCTCTACATCACCAACTGCACGAGCTTTTACTCCAGTGCTGGGAGGAAGGAACCGTTCCTCAAGACATGCGTGATGTCAACCTCATCACGCTCTATAAGAAAAAAGGAGACCGCAGCGACTGTAACAACTAGCATGGAATATCCCTTCTCAGTAACGTCGGGAAAGCCTTCGTCCGAGTAGTACTCAACAGGTTGCAGAAACATGCAGAACGAGTCTACCCTGAGGCACAGTGCGGCTTCAGAGCAGAAAGATCAATCAATGACATGGTCTTTTCACTGAGGCAACTGCAAGAGAAGTGCCGAAAGCAGAGGCATTTTCCCCACCCCTTGTCACCACTGTCACTTAAATTTGACTTGTAATATCACTCGTCTCAAGTTCCTCTTAAGCAGTAGACCCAATGCCTTCTTTTTCCTGTAGTCTCACTATTTTCTAGGCCCCATGCCTATTCCTCTCGTCCTTTGGGTTAATAAAAGGGTGGTGAATTTTCTTTCTTCTTTCACTGTAATTTCACCTTCTGCTTACACTCGGGATCTCTTTCTCTCGTCTCTACATCGTCTCTTGATCCTTTCTCGACACCCCCTCTATATCTTCTCTGACGAGATCCCGTATCCTACGCTAAGCTATCTTCGTCTGACGTCACTAATTTTTCTAAACCAATCTCCAGTTACTTTTCAAATAAATGTCACTCCTTATGGGCGTGACTTTGAATTCATGCACCAATAGTTTTTTCCTCCTTCTCCACCTTGCACCAATTCGGAAAGCCATTACAATGCCACTAGCAAAAATTGTTTACCTCAGCATTAGTCAAACGAAGGTAACCTGCGCTTACAGAGTTTGATTACATAATCGAATATAAAACAGTCACCACCATCGGTGTGTTTACATAGACAAAACGTCGCCCTCACATAGACATAACATCGCCCTCGAGCAGGCGTCGAGTCTGAATTATTCTAATGCCCTAGCTCATTTCCATTCGTACACTACCGGCCTCTTACAGGCATCCACTGTACGTTGCCTTCATCGACCCGACGAAGGCTTTCGACTTGGTTAGCAGGCAAGGCCTTTTCACCCTGCTACAGAAGACTGGATGTCCCCCTAAGCTCCTGAGGATGATTTTGTCTTTTCATGAAGACATACACGGCACCGTCCAGTGCGAAGGCTCATCCTCGGACCCCTTACCAATCAGAAGCGGCGTGAATCAGGGATGCGTGCTTGCTCCTTCGCTTTTCGGCATCTTCTTCTCCCTGCTGCTGTTGTATGTCTTCAACCAGTCAGAAGACGGATTGTATCTCCACACCAGAAGTGATGGAAGTCTCTTCAACCTTGCATGTCTCCGAGCAAAAACCAAGGTACACAAAGTCCTGATCAGAAAGATGCTGTTTGCTGATGACGCTGCCTTGACTGCACACACAGAGGAGGCACTACAGCTACTCATCAACAGCTTCGCTCATGCATGCAAAGAGTTCGCCCTCACCATCAGCATCAAGAAGACCAACGTCATGGGCCAGGATGTCAGCAGCATTCCTAGCATCTCCATTGATGGACATATCCTCGAGTTGGTGGGTGAGTTCACCTACCTGTCCCTGGATGGAGAGCTGAACAAGTGCATCGACAAAATAGCAACAGCATTGGCTCGTCTTGGAAAGCGTGTATGGAACAATGCCATGCTGAACACCAGCACCAAGATAGCGGTATACCATGCTTGTGTACTAAGCACGCTCTTGTACGGCAGCGAAGCCTGGACCCTGTACTTCTGCCAAGAACGCCGACTCAACATCTTCCACGTGCGCTGCCTCAGAAGAATCCTGGGCACTAGCTGGTAAGATTGTGTTGCCAACAAGAATGTTCTGACACAGGCGGGAATGCCCAGCATGTTCACCTTCCTCAGCCAGAGGCGATTGAGATGGCTCAGTCATATTAGCCGAATGGACGATGGCCGAATACCGAAGAATTTGCTGCATGGAGAGCTTGCTACTTGCTTCAGACCTGCAGGAAAGCCCATCCTCCGACACAAGGACGTTCTCAAACGTGATATGAAGGGAGGCGACATCAACCTAGCCAGCTGAGAGGCAGTGGCCGCTGACCGCAGCAGGTGGAGGCATGTTGTTAAGGCAGGCATTCAAGCTAGCGAGAAGAGGAGAGAGGACCAGTGGGAGGAGAAAAGAGAGCGCAGACGACAAAGGCTAGCAGCAGCCCCCACACAGACAGGCGCAGATCTCACCTGTGACAAATGCAACAGAACCTGTCGCTCCAGAATTGGACTCTAAAGCCACAGCAGGCGCTGTCACTTAACCAAGAACTGACCAAACCACACAAAAAAAAAAAAAAAAACTAAACTAAACGCGAATTCCATTGTCTCCCGAGACAGAAGGATGCCAACAATACACACACACACACACACACACACACACACACACACACACACACACACACACACACACACACACACACACACACACACACACACACACACACACACACACACACACACACCTCTCATGGCGCTGTGGTTAGAGCTCTGGCCTGCCACTACGGAGGTCTGGGTTCGACTCTCGCCCGGGGCTGAAATAATATCAGTATCGCAGCGCTGAGGGGTGTTACTCCAACTCTCGTGGGCGGGGAGTTGGGTGTGTGTGTGTGTGCAAGGTCATAGCATTACCCATAGATCGGACCTACGAGCTCTGAGCTCTCTTCCAGGAGGGAAATAGCTGTCGATCACGAGTCCAACACGTGATCCAAAGACCAAAGACCAAGTGAATACACACACACAAACACACACACACACACACACACACACACACACACACACACACACACACACACACACACACACACACACACACACACACACACACACACACACACACACACACACACACATATACATATATATATATATATGTGGCAGGGTGGTGAGATAAACACCGAGAACCGTTGAAGTTTTATTAACTGACGTTTCGCTCTTAACAGAGCTTCTTCAGAGTGTACAAACATAATCGGGAAATCAACAATTATATATCTTACATCATTCCGCGTTCCTTCCTTAACCCACCCCCTCCCTCCCTCTCGTACCCTTCAGCTCCTGTAAGATCATCCAGCCGGACATTTTGGACAGCTTAATAAAACCATCACGATGGTTACAGTAGGGCTGGGATGCTATAAAAGCTGCTTCTACTATTTTTCTTTTTTCTTGTCTAATCCTTGTTTTAATATTTCCACTCCGTCCCAGTTAGGTAAATGCCCGTATTCCTCCGCATGAATCACCAGGGCGTTTGGTGGGCCCTCAGGTCGCTCTTGTGCTCATATGTCCGCTTGTGTATGCCTCTTCCTGTCTCCCCAAAGTAGTTTAGGTCACAGCCACCACATGGGATTCTGTAAACCATGCTATTGTTATTATGTTCATTTCTACTCTTACCTCTCACTACTTCACCTATCCTCGTACTGGATGTACTGGCGATCTTCAGCCCTGCTCTGCGGAGCAAATGTCCTAACTCTTCTGTGTGCTTGGAGTTTGGAACTACAATGAAGCCAATTTCCTTGGTCTCCTTTTTCTCATCATTTCTCTTTTCCACTAACTGGGATGGAGTGGAAATATTAAAACAAGGATTAGACAAGAAAAAAGAAAAATAGTAGAAGCAGCTTTTATAGCATCCCAGCCCTGCTGTAACCATCGTGATGGTTTTATTAAGCTGTCCAAAATGTCCGGCTGGATGATCTTACAGGAGCTGAAGGGTACGAGAGGGAGGGAGGGGGTGGGTTAAGGAAGGAACGCGGAATGATGTAAGATATATAATGGTTGATTTCCCGATTATGTTTGTACACTCTGAAGAAGCTCTGTTAAGAGCGAAACGTCAGTTAATAAAACTTCAACGGTTCTCGGTGTTTATCTCACCACCCTGCCACTCATCTTGTCGTCCATTCCTCAATATATATATATATATATATATATATATATATATATATATATATATATATATATATATATATATATATATATATATATATATATACTCAGTCTGCTCCGTGACTTCAGCTTGAGAACTCGTCTTTTTCCGAGACACCAGCTAGCGAATACCTCTTGTTTACTTTATTACTTCTTATTAAGTTTATATCTTCAAATAGTGACAAGTGATTGTGTTTTGTTCTTGTAATTGTATAGCGCTATACAGTTATATGTATAAGGTAAAGTGTGGTGTTCTAGTAATTTAGAATTAAAACAGTAGGCTGTTACTGTACTCTAAAGGTAGGAGTAATAGTATATGGTAAGTACAGTAAGCTTCATGCATTTAGTTTATTTAATGACCGCTTTTCTTTCTTTTGTTGTTTTACATTTTCTCTCTGCCATTTGTATTGCCGAAAGAAGAGCGAAATGCCTTGTAAAGGTTGTGTGAACCTAGAGAACTGTCTCAGGATGTGTAAGAAGGAGATTCGTCTTCACAAGAATGTGCTTTGAAGGAAGAGTGAGTCCTCCTTACAACGACGTTGCAAGCTTGTATGTCAACCGAGTCGTGGGATCACCGATTGTACCTAGACCATCAGGGAACAAAGGCGGACGAACACAATTACGATTGTTCAAACGGGAAGTAATGATGTATGTAGGATGAGATTAGAGGAACTTGTTTGAAATTATATGTTCCTTCTTCAGGAGATGAAGGAGCGTAGGAGCCGTCATATAGTCTGTGAAATCCTTCCGAAGATCTACGCTGGCTCGTGTTGGAACAGTAGAGCCATAGGGATCATTGAGAGGATATCACGATTGTGCACGCAACTGGGATACCACTTTCTTGATCCTCGGTATATCTTTTCCTGGCGCCATGACCTTTATGCTTCTGATGGGATCCACCTTACTCGCGGAGGCAAAGATGTTCTTACAAGCCTCATTGTGAGAGTTTGTAATGAACTAATTCCTCTTTTGGGGTAGAAAATGAAGGAGAAGAGGAAATAGAATGTATTGGGGAAAACAGAGTAAGGAAATCAATAATGTAGAGCAATATGTCAATGTAGGACAAAATATCATTTTAGGATGTAATTTCAAAGGACAAAATATCACGATGGGATGTAATAATAAGGGAGGACAACATATCAGGATGGGATGTAATGATAGTGGAGGACAAAATATCACGGTAGGATATAATGTCAGTGGTGGAGACAATATAATTTTAGGATGAGACACCAGTAGGACAGAATATCAGTGAACGACGGGAGGCCGGTGTAGAACGCGGTGCCGTAGGGGGGCAAGGTATATAAGAGATCAAATGACCGTGAGCGACCAGATGTCCGTGATGGGGCAAATGTCATTGAAACATTGAATGCCAATGAAGGACCAAATGTCAGTATAGAACAAGGTGTCAAAATAAAATAATCACAAGTTTCTAAAAACTATGTACTTTAATGATGCTCGTAGTATTAGGAATAAATTCCAAGAAATACATTGTATGTCATAAGCGAAAATCTGGATATGATACGAATAGCCGAGACATGGTTTAATGGTAAAGAGTTTGAAGCTTAATTTAATATTGCAGGATTTAAGCACTAATCAGGATAGAAACCACAAGAAAGGTGGGGTTGTTCTGTTGTACGTCAAAAGCAATGTCCATGCCTGTGTTATAGAGAAAGTGAAACAGGATGCATATTATAGTTTGTGTGTAGAATTAACCCAAACAAGTGGACAAAAAATTAATGTAGGTGTAATATATAGGCAAAAGACATTATCATTAGCAGATGGAAAACCGTTGTTTCAAGAACTGTCTAGTTTCTGCAAGCAGAACTTATTGGTAATGGGTGATTTCAATCTTAGTGACATTGATTGGATGACCTTACAACAAGGCCATATAGGTAGTCGCTTGATAGATTTTCTTGGTGATATTTACTTAGTTCAGCATGCAAAACGTCCACAAGATATGGAAACTTACTTGATATATTGATCACTAGTCGTGAAATCATGATAACCTATGTAGAAGTTGGGGAATCTATTGCAAATAGCGATCACAACTTAGATTCAAACTACTAAAAAATTTAGAATAGATACTTGTGTATCTAAAATACCCAATTTTAGTAAAGTTCATTTCATAGGACTACGTCAGGAGCTTCAGCTTACAGATTTGGAGGCAAAATTAAGCGAAAGACCTGTAGACTAGATGTGAGAAATGTTTCAAAATACGCTTACTAAGATGATTCATACCTACATCCCGTTTAAGGAGAGACAATAAGAAATTAATATCGCTGATAAATCCAAAGAGAATCCTAATGAATTCTATAGTTACATTAGAGATAAAAAGGTTATTAGGAATCACTTTGGCCACTATTATCTGCTGACGGTCAACTTGAATATTCAAATAAAGGAATGTGTGATATTTGAGACAACTATTTTAGCTCAGTATTCGTAAACGAAACACCGCAAGGTGAACTCCAAACTGAGACCTGTGTAAAATCTAGGGTAAACTTACTCACTACGGTAAATATAACAAAGGAAAAAAATAAAAGGTGTTGATATCTAAGAATCTTAAAGGAAATGAAAAATGAGATTGTTGATTCATTAGATTTTTTTTTTCAAGAAATCCATCATATTCAGAGATCTCCCAAAAATGAAGGCTAGCTGACGTTACTCCCATGCTAAAAAAAAAAAAAAAAAAAAAAAATAAAAAAAAAAACACTACAGGCCTATAACCTTGACTTCTATTGTAGGAAAATTATGGAAATTATCATCACAGATGCTATCGAACATCATTTAGAAAGTAATTGTTTGATAAATGATAGCCAGACAAAAAAGTTCTCGCGTGGCTTACTCAAATTCTTCAACACAGTTATCTCGAATTATGACGAAAGAAACAATATAGATTTAATATATCTAGATTTGCAAATACTTTTGATACCGTCCCCCACGAAAGACTACTTACTAAATTAGCTTCACACGGAGTAAGTAGTTGCCTATTAAGTTGGACTAGAAATTGGATAAATGATCGAAAACAGCGAGTTGTTTTAAATGACAAAATTTCTAGGTGAGAAAATGTTACAAGTGGAGTCCTTCAGG
>NC_134813.1:6268593-6271093 GCF_046742065.1 Oratosquilla oratoria
ATTAGGGAGAAACGTCAATATAGTAGTACTGGGAGACCATAATGCTAGGGTAGGAAATGAACCAATTGAAGGAGTAGTTGGGAAATGTGGAGTTCCAGGGAAGAATCGTAGTGAAGAGTTGATGGTGGAGGTGTGTCTAGAATGAGAGTTGATGATAGCAAATACAGTGTTTCGGAAAAAAGTCAATGGAATATGTAGTGGTAGATAGGAGTATAATAGAAAGAGTTAAGGATGTACAGTACATGTGCTAAGGGGAGAGAGTGGAAGGTAAGTTTAGAGTAGAAGATAGATGGAGAAAGAGGAAAAGGACAAAGGGTAGGGAGGTGCTTAGAGTGAACTCTTTAAATGAAAAGGAAAATGAGAAGGAGTACAAGAAGAAGCTGAGAGATGAGTGGGAGGGAGTGAAGGAGTGGAGGAGGAGTAGAGCTAGAAGTGGAGGAGGAATGGGGATGGTTCAATGAGGGAGTCACAAAGTGTGCAAAGATGGCGTGTGGAACAAGAAGGACAGGAGGAAATAGAAGGAAGGGTAGTGAATGATGGGATGAGGAAACAAAGGTTATAGAAGAGAAGAAACAAGCTTTCACAGATTGGTTACAAAATAGGACGAGGGAGTCATAGAAGAGGTATAAAGAAAAGAAAAGAGAAGTAATGCACAAGGTAAAGGAGGCAAGGAGAAGAGCAGATTAGAGGTGGGGTAAGAGTATGACAGGAATTTTTTAAAGTAATAAAAAGATGTTTTGGAAAGAAATTAAGAGAGGAAGGGGAAGCGAATCAAGTAGAGAAGAAAAGGTAAAAGGTGCAGATAGAGAGATGATAATGGAAGCTGGGCAGAGTATTTTCGGGAATTGCTAAATGTGAAGGAGGATAGGGAGGGAAAGATAGTTGCAGTGGGAAGTGCTAAGAAAATGACCATGATGAGTGAGGATAATGGAGGAGAAATAAGGATGGATGCCATGCAGAATGTCTAAAAAAAAGGAGGTACAGTGATGGTGGACTGGTTGTTGAGGTTATTTAATGTTTGATGGAGAGAGAGTAGAGTGCCGAAGTACTGGAGGAGTGCCTGTATAGTTCCACTTTACAAGGGAAAAGGGGACAAGTAAGAGTGTAGTAGTTTCAGAGGGATTAGCTTGTTAAGTGTAGTTGGGAGGCTCATGGGAGGATCTTGATTGAGAGGATTAGGAGAGGAACAGAGGGAGTAATTGGTGAGGAACAGTGTGGATTTAGGACAGGTACAGATTGTGTAGATCAGATTTTTGTGGTAAGACAGATATGTGAGAAAGCTATAGGAAAGGGGAAGGATGTTTTTTGGGCTTTTATGGATCTGAAAAAGGCTTACGACAGGGTAGACAGGAAGGCGCTGTACGAGGTTTTGCGGATATATGGGATAGGAGGAAAGCTCCTAGGAGCCGTCAAGAGTTTTTACGAGAGTAGTAGAGCTGGTGTCAGGATTGGAAATGGAGAGAGTGAGTGGTTCGAGGTAAAGGTGGGACTTCGTCAGGGAAGTGTTATGTCACCCTGGCTGTTCAACATATACATACATGGGGTGGTGCGAGAGGTAAATGCAAGGGTGGTGGGTCAGGGATTGGAGATGGTTAAAGAAAAGGAAGAAAAGTGGGAGGTGAGCCAGCTGTTGTTTCCGGACGAAACTGCGCTTGTAGCAGGATCAGAGGAGGGATTGAGAAAGTTGGTGACAGAGTTTGGGAGAGTATGTGATAGAAGAAAATTGAAGATAAATGTGGGTAAAAGTAAGGTGATGAGATGTACAAGGGGTGAAAGTGACAGCATACTGGAAGTGAGTATTAAGGGAGAGAGACTGGAGGAAGTGGATAGTTTTTGATACTTGGGTGCAAATATGGCAGGAAAGGCTGTAGTGGAGGTGGAGGTAGAATGTAGATTGAGAGAAGCGAATAAATGCCTTGGTGGATTAAAGAGTGTAATGAGGAATAGACATTTGGGAATGGATGCTAAGAGGGGACTGTATGAAGGAGTGATTGTGCCAACAACACTGTATGGAGCAGAAACATGGAACATAAGAGAGGAAGAGAGAAGTAGTTTGAATATGTTTGAGATGAGGTGTCTGAGATGTATGATAGGGGTTACTAGACTAGATAGAGTGAGAAATGAGGAGGTGAGGAGGAGAACAGGGATGGAAAGGGAACTGGGAGATAGAGTTGATGAAAGAGTATTAGGATGGTTTGGACACATGGAAGGAAGGAATGAAGGAAGACTAGTAAAGGAGGTATGGAAAGCAGACGTGGACGGAGGGAACATGAAGGGACGTCCTAGGATGAGATGGATGGATGAGGTGAAGGGGGCTTTGGGGAAGAAGGGAATGTCTGTTGAGGAAGGATGGGAGAGGACAGAATACAGGGGTGAATGGAGAATGGTTGTATATGGATGATGTTGTGATACATGAGGTGGAATGGGTGGGGGGATGGGGTGTGTGGTAGTATGTGGAGGAAAATTTGACGCAGCCCGAAGGGATTTCTCCCCGTCTTCT
>NC_134813.1:6286093-6287886 GCF_046742065.1 Oratosquilla oratoria
GCGTTGCGTGTCGGGTGGCTGGTTGCAGAGGAGGGGTGTATCGCTCGCTAGGAGATGGGCCGACTGAAGTCACTTGGAACTGCTGACCCTGAGGTCAGGGCGCTGAGCCTGTGTCCCTCGTGACCCATTGGAGTCGCATGGCTTCATTCTAGAAGTAGGGGAAGGAGTAAGATTTTAAGATGTATTACTTACGGAGTGGGTGCTCGAGAATGCTTCGCGATGATGCGGTTGCTGAGTTTATTTCCTTGGACGGATCTGCCTTGAGCAAATATTTTGTAGGCTTGTGGGAAAATAGTTGCTGAACTCGAAGTAGATGAGCGGGGCTGAATGAAGTCTTGTGGACAATTGAATTGATTTATCAGTCTAGTTGGATTCCGGAGGCTTGATTGAAGTCTTGAAGCCAATGCGTTGGGCTTGGTTGATACTGGGCTTCGATACGCTTTACTGGGCGTTCTCGTGACTTAATTAGAGATAAATGCGGTGAAGATTGCGATGCTGGGAATCACTGCTCTGGGCTGACGATTCTAGTCGTAGATTAGCGGTTTCATTCGGAGACAACGGGAGAGATAATGGGCTGCCACTGCCGCTGTATAGCAGTTATGTAGCCTTTGATGGCTATACTTTAGGGTGGTGCAGGGAAAATATGTAGCCCATTCAAACTTTCTTAGTTTATTGTACTTGAGGCAAGAGATTTATAACATGGGGACGTGATCCCCTCTTGGGAGTCTTCTGGTGCTCCCTCTGAGGAAAAATCTCTCCCCTAGTCTGTCTGTGGCAACGCAGTCACCGTTTATATAAGTAAATAAGCATGCCCTGTGTGTAGTTTACATTAGATCCTAGGTTTGAGATTTATAGAATAATATTTGTGCGTTAGCTGTAATTTTAAATGTTTGGCTAATATAAATGGATGTGCCTTCACATGATTTTGAATTGAAATTATGATTATGTAGTTTGGTAGGTATAAGGAAATAGTTAATGATCTGCCTGGCGATACTATGTACTTGTATAGGTAACTTTTCGCTGGGCTGTGACGTTGTGCCTGTGCCAGGTGTTTACGATTTAGGAATGTGGATATATACAAGATTGAAAACATAGTAAAATCCCATTTCCTGTCGGGCATTTCCTGTCGCATCATTACTGCGAGTCCTGCCCTGCTGTTTTGTTATGATTACCTTGTTTGCATCATCCTTGTTAAAGCCTTTGATCCACTTTAACACCTCTATTACATCACCCCGCACTCTTCGTCTTTCCAGAGAGTGTAAGTTAAGGTGCCTAAGCCTCTCTTCGTAAAGCAAATTTCTGAGTCCATGTATCATTTTGGTCATTCTTTTCTGTACTGATTCTAGTGAATTGATGTCCATTCTGTAGGACGGAGACCAAAACTGTACCGCATAGTCAAGGATAGGTCTAACTATCACTAGATAGAGTTTAATAATTACCTCTGCACTTCTATTCGTTTGCTTTATTCCTGGCGCTAATGCAGTTTCCTGGTTTTAAGGTCCGGACTCACTAGAACTTCCAAGTCTCTCTCACACTCAGTTTTCTCTAAAAGCGTGTTATCTAAGCTGTATCTATTCTTGGGATTGTGAAGCCCTACGTTTAACACACTACACTTAGAGACATTGAAGTTCATTTGCCATTTCACCGACCATGTGAACAATATGCTAAGATCATCCTCCAGAATCTCTGCGTCGTCTCCTGACCTAATTAGGCATCCTATTTTAGTGTCGTCCGCAAACTTACTAACATCACTAATTATCCCATCGTCTAAGTCGCTTATGTACATAATGAAC
>NC_134813.1:6288386-6298386 GCF_046742065.1 Oratosquilla oratoria
CAATTTTGTCTACCAATGATCAGCTAGTACATTGAAATGAAGATATGTGCAATATCTTAAACAGTTATTTTAATTCCGTATTCATAAGTAAATCAACTCAAATTAATTATTATCTGAGTCATGAGTTACGCCGAATGAAAATTTACTCACCTTGGTAAGCGTGAAAAAATATTGGAAGATGTATATAAGGAATCAAAATAAATAAAACTCCAGGACTCAATGGTTGGTACCAAAGAGTTTGGAAGGAAATATGGGTTTATTAAGAGCTGAATTTGCCCTTTCATCATGGAATCAATCTTAGATGAAGTAAATATTTTTTGCTTTGCTAAGAAAATGAATATATATATATATATATATATATATATATATATATATATATATATATATATATATATATATGTATATATATATAAGGTTTGGGTCTTTAATGTGCGTGGATGTGGTATGGATGAGAGTAAAAGGGAAGAGATAGGCAGTATGTTTGTGAGAAGAAAGATGGATGTACTGGCTCTGAGTGAAACTAAAATGAAAGGAAAGGGCAACTGAGTTTGGGATTGTAGCTGGGACGTACTCAGGAGTGAAGAGGGGACAAGGGAGAGAAGGGGTGGCTTTACTAGTAAGTGAAGAGATAAGTAAGCGGGTAGTGGAGTGGAAGGAGGTGTCATCAAGGTTGATGTGGATGAAGGTGAAGCTGGGAAAGGAGATGTGGGTTTTTGTAAGTGCGTATGGGCCTGGTAGTGAGAAGAACGTAGAGGAAAGGGGGGCATTCTGGGTAGATATAAATGAGTGCATAGAGAGATTAGGGAGAAATGTCAATGTAGTTGTATTGGGAGACCTAAATGCTAGGGTAGGAAATGAATCAATTGACGGAGTGATTGGAAAGTATGGAGTTCGAGGCAAAAATCGTAGTGGAGAGTTGATGCTGGAGATGTGTCTTGAAAGAGAGTTGATGATAGCAAATACAGTGTTTAAGAAGAAAGTCAAGCATAAATACACATGGGAGAGGGTGGTGGATGGAAGGGTGGCAGATAGAGCGTTAATAGACTATATAGTGGTGACTAGGAGTTAGGCAGGAAGAGTTAAGGATGTACATGTTCTAAGGGGAGAGAGTGGGGGAATATCAGATCATTTGCTGGTGGAAGGTAAATTGAGAGTGGAGAATAGATGGAGAAAGAGGAAAAGGGCAGAAGGTAGGGAGGTATTTAGAGTGCATTGCCTAAATAAAGAAAAAAAGGGAGAATGAGTATAAGAAGAAGTTGAGAGAGGAGTGGGAGAGAGTAAAGGATAGAGTAGAACTAGGAGTGGAGGAGGAATGGGGATGCTTCAAGGAGGGAGTCATAAGGTGTGCAAAGATGGTGTGTGGAACAAGGAGGGCGAGAGGAAATAGAAGGAAGGGTAGTGAGTGGTGGGATGATGAAACAAAGAAGGGTGTAGAAGAGAAGAAGGCATTCATACATTGGCTACAAATTAGGACGAGGGAATCGTATGAGAGGTACAAATTAAAGAGAAAGGAAGTTAAACATAAGAATATAGGAAGCAAAGAGGAGAGCAGATGTGAAATGGGGAAAGAGTATGACAGAAAATTTTGAAAGTAATAAAAAGATGTTTTGGAAGGAAGTTAAAAGAGGAAGATGAGGCTAATCAAGTAGAGAAGAAAAGGTAAAAGGTGCAGATGGAGAGATGATAATGGAAGAGAAGGCAGTGAGAGGAAGGTGGGCAGAGTATTTTAGGGAGTTGCTAAATGTGAAGGAGGATAGGGAGGGAAATGTAGTTGCAGTGGGAAGCGCTAAGAAAATGAGAGGGATGACTGAGAAGAGAAAAATGGAGGAGAAATAGGGAAGGATGAAGTGAAAGCAGCTGTTAAGATAATGAGAGCAGGTAAGGCACCTGGGTTGGATGGATGCCATGCAGAATGTCTGAAGAAAGGAGGTACAGTTATGGTGGACTGGTTGGTGAGGTTATTTAATGTGTGTTTAAGAAAGGGTAGAGTACCAGAAGACTGGAGCAGTGCCTGTATAGTTCCGCTTTACAAGTGTGAGTGAAGTAGTGGCAGAGGGATCAGCTTGTTGAGTGTAGTTGGGAAGGCTTATGGAAGGGTCTTGATTGAGAGGATTAGGAGAGGAACAGAGAGAGTAATTGGTGAGGAACAGTGTGGTTTTAGGATAGATAGGGGATATGTAGATAAGATTTTTTTTTCTGTAAGACAGATATGTGAGGAAGCTATAGGAAAAGGTAACGATGGTTTTTGGGCTTTTATGGATCTGGAAAGGGCTTACGACAGGGTAGACAGGAAGGCACTGTGGGAGGCACTGCAGATATATGGGATAGGAGGAAAGCTGTTAAGAGCAGTCAAGAGTTTTTATGAGAGTAGTAGAGCTTGCGTTAGGATTAGAAATGAAGAGAGTGAATGGTTTGAGGTAAAGGTGTGACTTCGTCAGGGGTGTGTTATGTCGCCCTGGCTGTTCAATCTTTACATGGATGGGATGGTGATAGAGATGAATGCAAAGGTAGTGCATCAGGGGTTGGAGATGATTAAAGAAAATGGAGAAAAGTGGGAGGTGAGCCAGTTGTTGTTTGCCGACGACACTGCGCTTGTAGCAGGATCAGAGGAGGGATTGAGGAAGTTAGTGACAGAGTTTGAGAAGGTGTGTGAAAGAATGAAGCTAAAGATAAATGTGGGTAAAAGTAAGGTGATGAGATGTACAAGGGAAGAGAGTGACAGTAGGCTGGAAGTGAGCATTAAGTGTGAGAAACTGGAGGAAGTGGATAGTTTCAGGTACTTGGGTGCAAATGTGACAGGAAAGGGAGGAGTGGGGGTGGAGGTAGAATGTAGATTGAGAGAATTGAGTAAATGCCTTGGTGGATTAAAAAGTGTAATGAGAAATAGACATCTGGGAATGGATGCTAAGAGGAGATTATATGAATTAGTGATTGTGCCAACAGAAATGTACGGGTCAGAAACATGGAACATGAGAGAGGAAGAGAGAAGGTGTTTGGATGTGTTTGAGATGAAGTGTCTGAGAAGTATGATAGGTTAAATAGAGTGAGAAATGAGGAGGTGAGGAGAAGAACAGGGGTGGAAAAGGAGCTGGGAGATAGGGTTGATGAAAGAGTATTAGGATGGTTTGGACACATGGAAGGAATGAGTGAAGAAACATTAGTAAAAGAAGTGTGGAAGCCGGAGGTGGAAGGAGTGAATATGAGGGGCCGTCCTAGGATGAGATGGATGGATGGGGTGAAAGGGGCTTTACAAAAGAAAGGAATGTCTGTAGAGGAAGGACGGGAGAGGACGGAAGGTAGGGGTGAATGGAGAAGGGTTTTGTATGGATGAGGCTGTGATGCATGAGGGGGAGTGGGTGGGAGATGGGGGGTGAGGAAGTATGTATGAGAAAAAATTTGACGCAGCCCGAAGGGATTTCTCCCCGTCTTCTCCTTTTCTACATGAGGGGACGGAGAGGGGGGTCGCCGAATTTGTGAAACGGCCTTGCTGTGGGTGTGCTGTGTCTTGCGACACTGCTTCTGACCCAGGTCAGTGGACAGGATGCAGGGATGACCCGTCATCCAGTAGGTGCCATGATAGGAGGGAGGGAGGAGGGTGGAGGGGAGTGGAATATATGGGAAATGAAATGGGTGGGAGTGATTTCTATGCCTTTTTCTTTTAGGCTATCTTCCCGTGTAAGGAGGAAAGAGACATTGGTGTATGTATGTATGTATGTATGTATGTATGTATGTATGTATGTATGTATGTATGTATGTATGTATGTATGTATGTATGTACGTACGTACGTATGTATGTATGTATGTATGTATGTATGTATGTATGTATGTATGTATGTATGTATGTATGTATGTATGTATGTATGTATGTATGTATGTATGTATGTATGTATGTATATTTCGGTGAACCGTACCATCCAGTTTATAATCAACAGAGTTTACCATAATAATGACACCCCGAATTGCGACATCCCAGAACCTGTGATGAAGAAACTGCTAGAATGTTGTACCAAAGAAGCACCATTCACCTGCCCGAGTGGGAACAAGTATTGCCAAATTGATGGAGTCGCCATGAGATCTCCATTAGGAGTTCTTTTTGCAATTTTTTTCATAGGCAGTATTGAAGAAGAGGTATTTGATGAGGTACAGAGACCACGAATATACTGCCGATACAATGACGACATTTTTGTTATGACCGAGAACATCCAACAGATTGAAACATTGCAACGACGATTAAAAGAACCTCTGGCCTTAATTTCACCACCGAACATAGTGATGAAGGTTCCCTCCCATTTCTTGATGTTCTGGTGAAACAAGGAGAAGAAACTTTCAACACCTCGGTTTACGTTAAATCCACCAATCAAGGACATTGCCTAAATGTAGTAAGCGAGTGCCCTCAGAGGTACAAGGATTCGACAATAGGTGCCTTTATTAGAAGAGCCCTCACATACTGCAACAACGGATTTGCCAACAAAGACATTGAAAGAATAACTAAGAAGATAATGGACACGTGGTACCTAAAAAAGGAAGATGAACAAACACCAAAAAATATCATTAATACATTTTATAAATCATTCTTCTCCACGACTTACAATGAAGATGAGAAAATTATGAAGCAAATAATCAGAAGGAACATCAAGCCGACTTCCGCAGACACCAAAATTATTTTTAACATATATTACCAAAATAAGAAGACATCAAGCCTACTCATCAAGAACAACAACAAGCCCATCACCGACTATCTTCAGAAATCTCATGCTATATATAGGTATACATGTAAACTTGGGGACTGCGCAACCCAACCTTCATCCTATATTGGTATGACCACCATTAAGCTGTCGCGTAGACTGTCATACCATCTGACAGCAGGAGCTCCTAAGAGTCACTACAAAGATACTCACCACACCATCTTACGAAGGGAAACCCTGGTCAACTACACAGAAATTTTAACCACACACCAAGACCCGAGAAGACTACCTATCCTGGAGGCTCTATTCATAAAAGATATTTCCCCAAACCTCAATATACAAGCCCATGAGCTGCAAGCGTTACCCAGCATTAGGAGGTCCGCCCATTACGGTGCTGGGGCGCATACTGATGGCGTCACGCACCGCTCAGCCAATGGGAGAACAGACCGTACGTAACCCGCAGCAATCCAGCCAATCACCATCCACCTTCCGTATATAAAAGTTGCTGATATTCATAAAATCTTCATTACTTCTATTGCCACTGAAGAAGCACCAGGAGGTGCGAAAACGCGTTTTGGCTTTCGACTATGCATATTTCTATATCATGGCATACGGCGAATTACTCAGACTCCTGCCTATGGAAGGCAAAGTCTCCTTACGAAAGAGAGAGAAGATTGTCACAACAAGCTTGCCATTTCATTCAATGAAATAAATATATGTATATATTGCTAGACCGTCGTGCCCCTGAATACTCTTTGTGTCAGCAAAATAAAATCACAGTTTACTACGAAAGTATTTTTTAGCAGTTCGTACCGGGAAGACGGAAAACGTATTAAAGACATCGTCTTTAGGAATTGCAAGCCGGTGGAAGACAGCCATGTCTTACGTATGGTGATTTTTTATAAGAACCCCCGCACTTGCTCCTTAGTGCTGAAAATTATTTGTCTGGGAGTCTGTCAAAAACCAATGTGGTGTACAAATTCAACTGTAATTATGGAGACTGCGCGCTCTAAAAATGTGCATACATTGGGTTTACGACCTGTAGTCTCAGCCGTCGCCTAACGCTCCACCTCCAACAGGGAGCGATTAAAAATAATTTTCAGCACCAGCATCAATCTTCTCTTGATGGAGCAACCATTGTTAACAACACTGAAGTAATTACACAATGTAATGATGTAAGAGAATTGAGGATGCTAGAGGCTATGAATATCAGGAAATGGGCTCCTAGCATTAATATACAATCTAATATGATACGAGCATTAAAGTGCGTGGTTGTAAGAATCTCGTGATTATTTCTTTTTGACAAGTTTTGAATTTCAATATCATGCCTTACATTATAATTTTGTTTTTTATTGACACCATGCCCTATATTGATATTTGGTCCATCATTGACATTCAATGCCTCATTAACATTTTCCCCATCACGGACATTTGGTCGCTCACGGTCATCCAATCTCTTTTGTACATATTGTCCCCCTGCATCACCGCGTTTCACACCGGCCTCCCGTCGTTCATTGAAATGCTATCCGGCATCCCTTCCTAAAATTATATTTTGTACCACAGTGACGTTATATCCTACCGTGATATTTTGTCCTCCACTATCGTTATATCCCATCGTGATCTTTTATCCACCACTGTCATTGCATCCCATCGTTATATTTTGTCCTTCAATGACATTCTGTCCGGCATTCCTTCCTAAAATTTATATTTTGTCCTCCACTGACATTATATCATACCGTGATACTTTGTATTCCACTATCATTACATCCCATCGTGATATTCTGTCCTCCACTATCATTACATCCCATCGTGATCTTTTGTCCTCAACTGTCATTACATCCCATCGTGATATTTTGTCCTCAACTGTCATTACATCTCATTGTGATATTTCGTCCTTTGACATTACGTCCAAATGTAATATTTCGTCCTCTACCGACATTATATCCTAAATTTATATTTTGTCCTATACTGGCATATTGCTCTACATTATTGGTATACTCTACTGTTTTCCCCCATTACACTCTATTTCCCCTTCCCTTTGGGTTTCTACCCCCAAAAAGGAACTAGTTCATTACAAACTTCCACAATGAGGTTTGTAAGAACACCTTTGCTTCTGCGGGTAAGGTGGATCCTATCAGAAGCGTAAAGGTCATGACGCCTGGAAAAGAGATACCAAGAATCAAGAAAATTGTATCCCAGTTGCGTGCACAATCGTGATATCCTCTCATTGATCCCAATGGCTCTACTGTTCCAACACGAGCCTGCGTAGATCCTCGTGAGGATCCCACAGACTACGTAATGGCTCCCACGTTCCTTCACCTCCCGAAGAAGGACTTTGTAATTCGAACAAGTTCCTCTGATCTCACCCTACCCCCCTACCCACATCGTTATTTCCCGTATGTATAATCGTAACCGTGTTTGTCCGCATTTGCTCCCTGATGGTCTGGGTACAATCGGCAATCCCACGGCCCGGTTGACATACAAGCTTGCAACGTCGTTTAGTCTTCCGCTGCAGGATGTCGTCATAGCCTCTCACCATGGAGTCCCCCACTACCAAGAACTCCTGATTTCCAGCCGCTTCATCCTACAGCAGAGCAAAACGATTGACTAGAACCAAGGGTTGCTCCGCAGGAAACCGCTTACCGAACGCGGGCTCGACAAACTGGACCCCACGGAGCTCCACTCGCTCACGGCAGTGGCAGAAGGGGAAGAAGTGGAATGCTCTTTGGGTTGTGGGAAGGATTTACTCTTCTCACAGAGCGCACTCCCGAGAAGACGAATTTCCTCCTCACACATCCTGAGACTGTCCTCCAGGTTTACACAACCTTCACAAGCAATTTTGCTGCTCCTTCAGTAATACAAACGGCAAACAGAAAATATAAATCAACATAAGAAACCAAAGCGGTTTCTAAATAAACTAAATACACAAAGCTTACTCTGCTTACCTTATACTATTACTCCTACCTTTAGAGTACTGTAACAGAATACTATTTTGATTCTAAATTAATGGAACACTACACTTTATCTTATATCTGTAACTGTATAGCGCTATACGTATACAATAAAAAAAAACACAACATTATCACTTGTCACTATTCGCAGATATAAATTTCACAGGTAATCGCAAGCTGGTGTCTCTGCAAAAAACGAGCTATCTAGCTGAGGGCACAAAGCAGACTCCAGCTGAGGTATATGTACATATACACACACACATATATATACAGACACACACACACACACATATATATATACATATATATATATGCAGAGTCCACTAGGAAAAGAAAAAACACACGGAGTCCGAGCGCTTTCGTGGTATAAAGGAGTACTGAAAGCTCAGATTGGATCACTCGGCGAGTACATGGAAACAGATCATTATTACATTAACCTTTAAAATATGTACTATTTATATTACTGACAATATATGGGTCTAATTTATATAATCCTAAACTATTATTAATGAGTTGGTCATAATTGCATTTGATAATTCCTGACTCTATGATATTTCTTTCTGTTATATTCTTTCATTGTATAATTTTTGAAGCATTTTTCCAGTCAATAGGATGGTCAAATTCACAAACATGTTTAAAAAGTGCACTAGATTCTTGGCCCTTTTTTATGCTGTTTAATCCTAACCTCTTAATTCCTTTCCTGTTTGACCTTTTTCTGCAGCCCAGAATTTGTGGATGACGAAATGAAAAAAAAATTATGTTTGATCTACATAATATTTCACATTTACTACAAGGTATTTTATATACACAGCCTATAGAATTGTCAGGGGAATTCTTTATGAGATTTTTTTTAGAGTTGTATTGTTCTTGAAGGCTACATTTACATTGTAATTTTTAAGTATATTGGGAATCTCTATAAGATTTCCATTAAAAGGAAGTATAAGTAAAAAAAAATTCTCAAACTTTTGTTTTGGTTCGCCTTTATAAAATGTTCTTTTTGCTTTTTTTTTTTTTTTTTAATTTATCCAAAAAGAATTTGGGATATCTCAACTGTGTTCCGATGTCATAAATTTTGTTCTTTTCGTCATCCACAAATTCTGGGCTGCAGAAAAAGGTCAAACAGGAAAAGAATTAGAGGATAGGATTAAACAGCATAAAAACAGCATAAAAAGGGCCATGAATCTAGTGCACTTTTTAAACATGTTTGTGAATTTGACCATCCTAATGACTGGAAAAATGCTTCAAAAATTATACAATGTAAGAATATAACAGAAAGAAATATCATAGAGTCAGGAATTATCAAATGCAATTATGACCAACTCATTAATAATAGTTTAGGATTATATAAATTAGACCCATATATTGCCAGTAATATAAATAGTACATATTTTAAAAGTTAATGTAATAATTATCTTTTTCCATGACCTCGCCGAGTGACCCAACCTGAGCTTTCTGGCTTCGGAGAGGAGGGTAAATGTCTCTCTTTTCCTATTTATACTCTACATCTCCATTTTATTATCCTCATTTTTCTGTACTCCTTGATAATGTGAATATATATCACGAAAGCGCTCGGACTCCGTGTGTTTTTCCTTTTCCTAGTGGACTCTGCATATTTGTGATTCACGTGTGACTTATGAAATTTGTATATATATATATATATATATATATATATATATATATACACACCTTTTGGGCAAAGTCTTTCTCTTAAACAATTACTGTTGAATGCTAAAGCACAAGTGGCATCAATGATTTTTAGAGAACATTTCTCTAACTTTCTAAGTATCATTTTCTGTTCATGGTTCAAACTCTGGAGGAAAGTACGAAAGTCGTCAGAGTGGTTTTCCATTTTATACTGACAGCTGTTTCAACCATTTCACATGGTCGTCTTCAGGGTAAAACTGATTACAAATGTGAAAAACATTAGAATATAGAAATGGTGTAATATGATTGGTGGGAATATGCAGGTGGGCGGGGCCAGGAAGGGGGCCCTAGTCCAACGATGGGCTTATGTCACGTCTTGTCGGGTTGTCACTTCCGGTGAGCAAATGTCTAGATGCACCCTCTCGCCGGGACCTACGGGGAGCTAATGTCACGTCTTGTCGTCTTGGAACTTCCAGTGGGCAAATGTCACGGTGTGCGGGTCTGTTTTTTCTATTGGAAGGGAGGACATGATCAGATGACTTCTGGACGTTTAATGTAGGCTGCTGTAAAGTAATACTAACTGTCTCGTCAATTATTAAGCGTCCGTAATTAGAGTCTGTGTGAATTATTTCGGTGTCCCTGATGAGGTCTTCCAAGCGCGGCTTCTTGTCATGTGTGTCAATGTAATGCTGGTGAATAGCTCCGTTATTTCGGTGTGCT
>NC_134813.1:6310886-6328386 GCF_046742065.1 Oratosquilla oratoria
TCACACAACTACCATCTCAGTGACACTAATACACACGTCGTAATCGCTTCCTGTTGACTACTTCTTACCGACCACTGAAGAGTAATTGCACACGGCAGTCGGTCTTTACCGTAGCTTGTGCATAGAACTATCGCGAGATCCTTGTATCATTGAGTTGTTCATGATAAGACAGTTATTTTATAATGAAGATTTTTTTAATCACTGTCACCAAACCAATGATTACACCTCTTCCTTTTTCTCTTCCTCTTCCTTTTCCTCTTCCTCTTCTCTTCCTCTTCCTCTTTTTCTTCCTCTTCCTCTTCCTCTTCCTCTTCCTCTTCCTATTCCTCTTCTTCTTCCTCTTCTTCTTTTCTTTCTCTTCCTCTTTTTCTTCCTCTTCCTCTTCTTCCTCTTCCTCATCTTTACAAAAACAGGCTTAGGCACCTTACTTTACACTTTCTGGAAAGACATAGAATTTGGGGTGATCTACTAGATATTCAAATGGGTCAAGGGCTATAACAAGGGTGATGCAGGCAATGTCATCATATCAAGACAGCAAGGCAGGACTAGTATAATGGATCTAAATTGAATAAGATTTAAATTTAAAAGGAAATAGGCAAGAACTGGTTTACAGATTGAGTGGTTAAGTAATGGAATAGACATAGTAACTAGTGAGACCTGAAACTAGTGTTTATTTTAAGGGAAGATTTGATAACTTTATACATGGGGATGATAAATGATAATGGACATGAGACTGCCTAGTGTAGTCTCCTCCATTGCTACGTTCCTATGATCTATTCCTCTGACTGCTATTCTTACTCAAACTCTTTCTCTTACTCCTCCTCTTCCACTTCCTTTTCCTCTTTCTCCAACTCTTCATTTTCATCTTCTTCTTCCTCATCATTTATGTCTTCTTCTTCCTCTTTCTCCTACTCATTCTCTTCCTCTTCCTATTCCTCTTCTTCTTCCTCTTCCACAACATTTTCTTTTTTCTCTACCTCTTCATCCTCTTCCTCTTCTTTTCTTCTTACTCTTTCTCTTCCCCATCCTCTTCCTCATCCCCATCTTCTTCCACTTCCTCTTCCACTTTCCTCCCCTTCCTTTCCCTCTCCTTCCTCCTTTTCTTAGTCCTCTTTCTTTTCCTTCTTTTCTTCCTCTTTTCCTTTATCCTCTACCTTACTCTTTTTCCTTCACTTTTTCCTCCTCCTTTTCTACTTTCTTTAGAGGCTCAGTCTCGTCTCTACTTTGGCCACCATTATCTTACCTCCCTGTTTGTTTAGTTCCTCTCGCTTCTCTAATCAATTACATTTACCATAATTTTGGCGTCCATATATCCCGCATGTCATTTACCGTTTGCACTCACATAATTGTACCTTATCTTTTCCTCTTTTGTTTTTTCTACATGCATACATACATACATACATACATACATACATACATACATACATACATACATACATACATACATACATACATACATACATACATACATACATACATACATACATACATACATACACCAAAGGTTTTCTTCCCCCTTACACGGGAGGTAGCAAAAAAAAAAAAAAAAAAAAAAAAAAAAAGGCATGGAAACCTCTCCCACCCAATCACCGTGTTACGAAAATGCAAAATAACCACAGGAGAAAGGAAACTCGTAGACAGTAACTACCTTCGTATATTACATCTTCAAACTAAATGAAAGAGATACAGAGTTGTGTTTAAATGTATCAGGTAGCAACCGTAGGGGAGGAGGGAGGGGGGCAATACAATGCGGGAGGGGGGGGGGTGATCTTACTTCCATCGAACTGACCAACACATATGGTTCAATCTGGTGGAAACATCTTGGTCACCATTTGAGTTACCAATTTATCACATTTAAAATGTCCATAGCTTAAGTTTATATTTTCATCAAAAGTGCCTGGTAGTAAGCAAGATTCTATTACATTTCTTACATGTAGGTTCTTTCCATTAACTTCACTCTTGAAATAGAAAATAACAACAGCTTGCCTTTTTGGATATTTCTGTTACTGTACTCTAAAGGTAGAAATAATAGTATAAAGTAAGCAGAGTAAGCTTCACGTATTTAGTTTATTTAGAAACCGCTTTGGTTTCTTTTGTTCAAATATATATTCTCTCTTTGCCGTTTGTATTGCTGAAGGAAGAGCGAAATGGTTTGTGGAGGTTGTGTGAACCTGGAGAACAGTCTCAGGATGTGTAAGGAGGAAATTCGTCTTCTCGGGAGTGCGCTCTGTGAGAAGAGTGAATCTTCCCCACAACCGGAGATCGTTCCACTTCCTCCACTTCTGCCACTGCCGTGAGCAAGTGGTGCTCCGTGGGGTCCCGTTTGTCGAGCCCACGTTTGGTAAGCGGGTACCCTGTGGAGCAACAGCTCGTTCTACCCAATCGTTTTGCTCTGCTAGAGGATGAAGTGGCTGAAAATCAGGAGTTCTTGGTAGTGGGGGACTCTAATGTAACGTTGCAAGCTTGTATAACCGGTCCGTGGGATCGCCGATTGTACCCAGACCATCAGGGAGCAAATGCGGACGATCACAGTTAAGATTGTTCGTATGGGAAGTAACGATGTTATTAGGGTGATACCAGGGGAACTTGTTTGAAATTACTAGGTCCTTCTTAAGGAGATGAAGGAGCGTGAAAGCGACCACGTAGTCTGTGGTATCCTCCCGGGGATCTACGTAGCCTCGTGTTGGGACAGTAGAGCCATTGGGATCAATGAGAGGATATCACGATTGTGCACGCAACTGGGATACCACTTTCTTGATTCTTGGTATCTCTTTTCCAGGCGTCATGACCTTTACGCTTCTGATGGGATCCATCTTACCCGCAGAGGCAAAGGTGTTCTTACAAACCGCATTGTGGGAGTTTGTAATGAACTAGTTCCTTTTTGGGGGTAGAAACCCAAAGGGAAGGGGAAATTGAGTGTAATTTGGAAAAGAGAGTAGAGTATAGCAATAATGTAGAACAATATGCCAGTATAGGACAAAATATAATTTTAGGATATAATGTCGGTAGAGGACAAAATATTGCATTAGGATGCAATGTCAAAGACAAAATGTCACGATGGGATGTAATGACAGTTGAGGACAAATGATCACGATGGGATGTAATGATAGTGGAGGACAAAATATTACGATGGTATGTAATGATTGTGGAGGACAGAATATCACGGTAGGATATAATGTCAGTGAAGAAAAAATATAATTTTAGGAAGGGATGCAGGAATGATTGTCAATGAAGGACAAAATATCACGATGGGATATAATGACAGTGGAGGACAAAAGATCACGATGAGCTGTCATGATAGTGGAGGACAAAATATCACGGTAGGATATAATGTCACTGGAGGACAACATATATATTTTTGGGAAGGGATGTCGAACAGAATGTCAATGAACGACGGGAGGCCGGTGTGAAACGCGGTCACGTTGGGGAACAAAGTGTACAAAAGAGATCGGATGACCATGAGCGACCAGATGTCCGTGATGGGGGAAATGTTAATGAGGCATTGAATGTCAATGAAGGACCAAATATCAATATACAGCAAGGTGTCAATAAAGAACAAAATTATAATGTAAGGAATGATACTGAAACTCAAAACGTGTCAAAAAGAAATAATCACGAGTGTCTTAAAACCATGTACGTTAATGCTCGTAGTATTAGGAATAAATTCCAAGAAAAACAGGCGTATGTCAGAAGCGAAAATCCTGATATGAGAGGAACCAAGACATGGTTAAATAGTAAAGAGATTGAAGCTGAATTTAATATTACGGGGTTTAAACACTTTAATCAGGATAAAAAGTACAAGAAAGGTGGAGTATTCTGTTGTACGTTAAAAGCAATGTCCATGCTTGTGTTTTAGAGAAAGTGAAACAGGATGCATATTAGTATATATATATGTAGTTTGTATATATATATGTAGTTATATATATATATATATATATATATATATATATGTATATATATATATTATATATGTATGTATATGTATAGTTATATATATATGTATATATATATCTATATATATATATATATATATATATATATATATATATGTATTTTGTGGGTATAATTAACCCAAACAAATTGATAAAAAATGAATGTAGGTGTAATATATAGGCCAAAAACATTATCATTAGCAGACGACAAACTGTTGTAAAAGAGCCCACAAAACAGGGAAACTTACTCGATCTATTGATCACTAGCTGAGAAAGCATGATAACCGATGTAGAACTCGATGAAACTGTTGCAAATAGCGATCACAACTTAGTTAAATTCAAACTACGAGAAATTTTCGAATAGATACTTGTGTTTCTAAAATACCCTATTTCAGTAAAGCTCAGTTCATAGGACTACGTCAGGAGCTTCAGCTTAGACCGACAGGTAAAATTAAGTGAAAGACCTGTAGATCAGATGTGGGAAATATTTCAAAATACGCTTACTAAGATGATTCATACTTACATCCCTTTTAAGAACAGACGTCCCCTAAATCAGGCTCGCCCAAAATGGCTTGACAAAGAGACTGAAAAAAGCATTGCTAAAAAGAGACAGGCTTATAAGAAATACAAGTGCTCGGGTGCATCTAACGATTATCAGTTATGTATTAATACAGAGAAATTTAAAAAATACTAAAAAAAAAAACGACAATACGAAATGAATATCGCTGATAATTCCAAAGAGAATCCCAAAGAATTCTATAGTTACACTAGAGATAAAAAAAAAATATTAGGAATCCCATTGGTCTACGTTTATCTGCTGACGGTCAACTTAAATATTCAAATGAAGGAATGTGTGATATTTTAAACAACTATTTAAGCTCAGTATACGTAAATGAAACAACTCAAAGTGAACTCCAAAGTAAAACCTGTGAAAAGTCTAGGGTAAATTTTCTCATAACGGTAAATATAACAAAAGAACAAATTAAAAGGTGTATAGAGAAACTCAAAGTTAATAAAACACCAGGGGTTGACGGTTATCACCCAAGAATCTTAAATGAAATGAAAAATGAGATTGTTGTTCCATTAGAAATCATTTTCATGAAATCCATCATATCCGGAGATGTCCCTAGAGAATGGAAGCTAGCTAACGTTACTCCCATGTTCAAAAAAAGGTGACAAAAAGAATCCAAATAACTACAGGCCTATAAGTTTGACTTCAATCGTAGGAAAAATGATGGAAACTATCATCAGATATGCTTTCGCACATAATTTAAAAAGTAACTGTTTGATAAATGATAGCCAGCATGGTTTCAGGCGGAAACGTCCTTACGTGACTAACTTACTCGAATTCTACAAAACAGTTATCTCAAACTATGACAAAAGAAACAATATAGATTGAATATATGTAGACTTTGCAAAGGATTTTGATACCGTTCCCCACGAAAGACTACTTACTAAATTAGCTTCGCACGTAATAAGTGGTAGCCTATTAAGTTGGACTTGAAATTGGTTGAATAATCGAAAACAGAGAATTGTTTTTAATTAAAAAAAATTCTGGATAAAAAATGTTTCGAGTGGAGCTCCTCAGGGTTCTGTTCATGAGCCACTTCCATTCATAGTATATATAAATGATATAGACCATGGACTAAAATCTACTGTTTCCAAATTTGCTGATGATACAAAACTGTGCGCAATGGCAAATGATCACTTAAACCAATTAGATATTCAAGAAAATTTAGAAAAATTACAGCAATGGTCTGAAAAGTGGCTAATGAAATTTAACATAAGTATATGCAAGGTAATGCACATAAATGAAAATAACAGTAAGTATGATTACAAGTTATTTGGAAAATCGTTAACAAAAGTGGATAGTGAAAAGGATCTCGGCGTAATTATCAGTAACGATCTCAAATCATCTAAGCTGTGTATTTCAGTCTCTGAGAAAGCAAATATGATTCTAGGATTGATTGCACGATCTTTTGACTTCAAAAGCCCATCAAAGGATTACAAAGATTACAAAGGATTACAAAGGCGGAGCATGCCGACAGGAGACCTTTTGGTCTATATCTAGGTCGGATGCGAAAAAATTCATGATAATAACAACTGAATGAATGAAAAATACAATAATGTAAATAACAAATAGAATACATAAATGCATAGTTATAGTTAAATTACAAACAGGTATATAGTAAATAATAATAAATTGACATATAACTAATAACAAATGACAAACAGACAAATGATAGCAAAACAAAAACATATAATATCTTATGAATTATAATCATTACAGCATCTTGCTTAGGTGTTTTTTCAAATAATTCTTAAAGCTTCGAACTGAACTACATTGCACTACCTGTGCAGGAAGTTTATTCCATTCATTAACTACACGGTTGGCGAAGTTGTTTCTACCCACTTCCAAATTAAATCTATTTCCGGACAGTTTGAGACCATTATTTCTTGTCTGATTCTCATTTAATGTGAAAATTTTGTCACTTTTGATGTCAATTTCCTTTAGAATTTTAAAGACCTGTATCAAGTCACCTCTGAGTCTACTTTTTTTTTTTTTTTTTTAGGGAAAACAGGTTCATATGTTTTAGTCGGTTTTCGTATGATTTATTTTTGGTATTTGGATTCAGTTTTGTGGCTCGCCGTTGTACTTTTTCCAATATGTCAATGTCTGTAATGTGATTCGGTGACCATACGGAAACAGCATATTCCAAATGTGGACGAACTAACGATTTATATAGCTTGTTAATGAGTGATGGACTTTTGAAGTCAAAAGATCGCGCAATCAGTCCTAGAATCTTATTTGCTTTCTCAGAGGCTGAAATACACTGCTTAGATGATTTGAGATCGTTACTAATAACTACGCCGAGATCTTTTTTCACTATTCACTTTTGTTAACGAATTTCCAAATAACTTGTAATCGTACTTACTGTTATTTTTACCTGTGTGCATTACCTTGCATTTACTTGTGTTAAATTTCATTAGCCACTTTTCAGAATATTGCTATAATTTATCTAAATTTTCTTGAATATATAATTGGTTTAAGTGATCATTTGCCATTGCGCACAGTTTTGTATCATCAGCAAATTTGGAAACAGTAGATTTTAGTCCATGGTCTATATCTTATATATATACTATGAAAAGAAGTGGCCCAAGAAATAAATCCTGAGGAACTCCGCTTGTAACATTTTTCCATCTAGAAGTTTTTCCATTTAAAACAACTCTCTGCTTTCGATCATTCAACCATTAGCAAGCTACAATTATCGTTAGTTCGTCCTTATTTGGAATATGCTGTTTTCATATGGTCACCGAATCTCATTAGAGACACTGACAGATTGGAAAAAGTACAACGGCGAGCCACAAAAATTATTCCAAATATAAAAAACAAATCATACGAAAATCGACTAAAACATATGAATCTGCGTGCCCAGCCCCGCCCCGCCCGCCGCCCTGCCGTACCCAGCCCCGCCGTCCCGGGTTGTCCTGCCCGTTGACCCAGCCTGCCCATCCCCGCCAACTCGGACTGCTCTGACCAACCCAGCTGCCCACGAACATCGCTGCATACTAATCACGTAAGCATGACGGACGATCAACAACAGGAAGTAAGTGCATTCCGCGCACCCCCTTTTTCCAACCGCGACCCAACAATATGGTTCACAATCCTCGAATGTAACTTTACGGCAAACCGCATTACCACCAGCCTTAAGAAGTTTTCACATGCTTGTGGCCTCTTACCACCTGACGTACTCCTCCAAGTTTCAGACACCATCTCCAAGGCACCTACATCCGGTACCCCATACGAGGATTTGAAGAAAGCCGTTCTGGACCGCCTTGAGTCTTCCGAAGCTACACGCCTGCATGAGCTCCTCTCGAAAGAAGAACTTGGAAATGAGAAGCCATCCGACTTGCTGCGACGCATGAAGCGATTGCTCGGAGACAAATACGCAACATTCGACACCTCCATCTTGCGCCACCTATTCTACCAGCGCCTACCAACAACCATCCAAGGCAACCTCTTCAGCGCCAAGAACAAGCTCTCGCTCGACGAGCTAGCCACGCTCGCTGATGAGTTCATGGCTTCGGTACCGGTTGCGCGCCCTACCATCGCTAACCTCGCCGACCAGTCTGCAACTCAGGCGTTAACCGAGCTAGTCTCCAAACTCACTCTCCAGGTTAGCGCCCTCCAAGAGCAGGTTGCCAATCTTCAACAACGACCCCCGTCACCAAGATACTACCGCAACCGCTCCAGGTCTACATCCAGAGGAAGACCCAAGCAAACATCAGGCGTCTGCTACTACCATCGTCGCTTTGGACAAGATGCGAGGAAATGTACACAGCCGTGCACCTTCTCACCGGCACCGTTAAACAAGATGGGCGAACGCTAACGGCGCACAGCGTTCGCCAACATACATCAAAACTCTTCTTCGTATTTGATCCACTCTCCAACACCACATACCTCATCGATACCGGAGCTGAAGTCAGTATCCTGCCTGCCACAGCAAGCCAGCAATCACTGCCGCCGATGTCTTCCCTCTACGCAGCCAACGGCACCAAGATACCCGTTTTCAAGAGGAAGACACTTCAGCTAGAACTCAACCTTCGCCGATCCTTTGAGTGGACCTTCTACGTTGCAGCAGTTTCCCAACCAATCCTTGGCGCCGATTTTTTTACCCACTTCGATCTCCTGATCGATATTAAAAATCGCAAGCTCCACGACCCCCTTACATCGATGTCATCCAACGCCAGGCCAACAACTGGAGTAAGTAGCCAACTTTCAACCATCAGTGCCGATAACAAGTTTGCTTCTCTCCTCAGGAACTTTCCTGCCTTGACACAACCTTACTCCACGACCACGACTGTGAAACACCACGTAGTGCACCACATAGAGACTACGGGACCTCCAGTCTACGCCAAAGCCCGTCGTCTGGCTCCGGAACGCCTCAAACTAGCCAAGGCAGAATTGGAAGCCCTCATGCGTCAAGGTATCATTCGTCCAAGTTCAAGCAACTGGTCGTCAGCTCTCCACATCGTCCCCAAAAGCAACGGTGACATCAGACCATGCGGTGACTACCGCGCCCTCAACTCGCGAACTGTGATGGATAGGTACCCAGTTCCCAACATACAGGAGTTTTCCTCAAACCTTGCAGGAACTCGCGTATACTCCCGGATCGATCTTGTCAAAGCCTTCCATCATATTCCAGTCAACCCGCCGGACATCCCCAAAACAGCTGTCACCACGCCTTTCTGGCTTGTTCGAATACGTTCGAATGCCCTTCGGCCTCAAGAACTCTGCCCAAACTTTCCAGAGATTCATGGACGAAGTCCTACGAGGCCTGCCTTTTTGCTTCACCTACATCGACGATGTGCTCATCGCCAGCCCTGACGAAGCCACACACCAAGACCATCTGAAGCAAGTCTTTACCCACCTACAAGACTACGGGATCCACATCAATCTCGAGAAATCTGACTTCGGTGTGTCATCCATCAACTGTCTAGGACACACCGTCACACCTTCAGGCGTCACCCCTGTCTCATCCCGCTGCGACGCCATCCAGAGTTTCCCGAAACCTACAACACAGCGCCAACTCAAGCAATTCCTTGGTATGTTAAACTTTTATAATCGTTTCATTCCAACTACTCTACTCCATGATCAAGCCATGCAAAAGAGGACGTTCCATCGTACTCAACTGGGACGCCGAAACTGATGCAGCTTTCATGGCAGCCAAAGAAGCACTCGGAAATGCTACCACCCTTAGTTTCCCTATTCCTGATGCCATCACTTCCATCTCGACAGATGCTTCAGACACAGGTGTCGGCGCAGTTCTGCAGCAATACAACAACGACGCCAGGAAACCCATCGCCTTCTTCTCAAAGAAGCTCAACAATGCCGAGAAGAAATACAGCGCCTTCGACAAGGAACTCCTAGCCATCTACAAGGCTGTCAACAGGTTCAGGTATTTCATCGAAGGACGACAATTCCACATATACACCGACCACAAACCAATCACAACAACATTCATTCATAACAAGAAAACATACTCCCCTAGACAACTCCGACACATAGATTTCATTTCCCAATTCACTACAGATATTCGTTATGTTCGAGGTGAAGATAACTGCCCTTCCGACGCACTCTCGCGCAACATATCTGCAGTCTCTACCTCTCTCATCGACTACGCCGCCATCGCTGCAGACCAAGCTGGTGATACCGAGCTGCAGCGATTGATGGAAAACCCCGCGTTGCAGATGAAGAAGGTACAGCTCCCTGGAACCAACACTGAGGTCTACGCCGATGTATCCACGGACACCATCCGTCCCTACTTGCCCGAGAACCACAGGTATCCCTTGTTCCGCCATTTACATGACCTCTCCCACCCAGGTATTCGAGCTTCGCAGCAGATGATGTCGTCACGCTTCATCTGGAGTGGAATCGCCAAAGACGTTCGTCACTGGACCCGCACCTGCGTCAAATGCCAAGCTTCCAAGGTCACACGCCACACCATCTCCCCTCCAGGTACCTTCCGCCCAGTCTCCACTCGACTCGAGCACGCCCACATCGACATCGTCGGACCGCTTCCCTTCTCCGACAGCTTCAGGTATATTCTTACTTGTGTAGACCGTTTTACACGCTGGCCCGAAGCAATCCCACTTACTGACATAAGCACAGACACAGTATCCAAAGCTTTTATAACCACCTGGATTTCAAGATTCGGTACACCACTCAGCCTCACATCCGACCGTGGTAGCCAATTTGAATCCAATTTATGGAACAAGGTTATGTCTTTGCTAGGTATCCGGCGTTTCAGAACAGCAAGCTACCATCCCCAATCCAACGGACTCGTCGAACGCTTCCACCGACAACTCAAGGCTTCACTTGCAGCAACAGCACGCGACCGAACCAACTGGTCTACGGTGCTTCCAATGGTCCTCCTCGGTATACGCACGTCCCTCAAGGAAGACCTTGGCCACTCCTCTGCAGAACTTCTTTATGGCACTCCACTCCGTCTGCCCGGTGAGTTTCTTGCATCTGCCCCTATAACATAGCCCTGCAGCGTTCAAGATTATACTACTAATCTTACAGATACAATGCAGAAACTCCAGCCAGTGCCACCGCGTACCTCACCTACAAGAACGTTTGTGAGCCAGGACCTCGAAGACTGCTCACATGTTTTCGTTCGCGTGGAGGGAGTAAAGAAGCCTCTTCAACAACCATACGATGGCCCATATAGAGTCGTCAAGAGGACAAGGAAGAACTTGACCATCGATTGCCGTGGAACCACTGACGTCATCTCCATAGACCGCGCCAAGCCTGCATACCTCCTCTCTGACAACGAACAAGATCCTGTTGCTCTTCCGACACCTCCGGACACACGGGCTACAAACCACAAACACACTACAAAGAAAAAACAGATATCGTTCCTCCTGCCTCGTCACTAGGGGGAGAGTTCTGTAGTGTTCTGTAGCCAACACGTGTAATTACCCCTTCAGGACCCGTAATCGCAGAGTACGGAATAAACTATAGTCACCCCTTCCAACATGATTTCGACTAATTTTAATTAATATAAATAACAATATTCATTATACCAACTTAATTCATTGTGTAAATAAAATAAAACATATCCCTCTGCATCCTATAAAAAGGATATATATGCATTGTAAATATATTTTGAATAATTGAAATACTAAAGACCAAGAATCCAGAATTTCGCCACCATTATTGTAAATACCGTCATCGCCATTTCCAATAAAGAGATCAGTCATGGGATTGACTATAAATATCCTAGCTTCTTTAAGGAAGAGTACCAAGCTGTTTGCACCGAACACGGCAGTGTTCATCCCAAGGGTGCATAAGGGTAAATAAACCGCGGTGATCATTTCGATCTTACGGGTGCCTTCCGATAAGAACATACCTGCCGTCGGCGCAGAGTGTGGAAACACTCATTCCAAATGTACCCAAGGGAACCATACTACGGCCAACTAAATGGTGTGTTCTGACTCCCCACTATGAAAAACTTCCCATACCTTGTCCCTACGACTCGTTTCAAGCTGACCGCTTCTAACTAGGACGATTGTAGTAACCACTACACCCTCTTCCCCAAAGCCCCCTTCACCCCATCCATCCACCTTATCCTTGGACGTCCCCTCATGTTCACTCCCTCCACATCTACCTTCCATACCTCTTTTACTAGTCTTTCTGTACTCATTCTTTCCATGTGTCCAAACCATCCCAATACTCTTTCATCAACCCTATCTCCCAACCTCCTTTCCACCCCTGTTCTCCTCCTCACCTCCACATTTCTCACGCTATTCAGCCTAGTAACCCCCATCATACTTCTCAACACATCATCTCAAACACATACAAACTCCTCTCTTCCTCTCTTATGTTCTATGTTTCTGCCCCATACAGTGCTGTTGGTACAATCACTCCTTCGTATAGTCTCCTCTTAGCACCCATTCCCAAATGTCTATTCCTCATTAAACTTTTTAATCCACCAGAGCATTTACTCGCTTCTCTCAATATAGATTCTACCTCCACCTTCACTCTACCTTTTCCCGCCACATTTGCATCCAAGTATCTAAAACTATCCACTTCCTCCAGTCGCTCTCCCTTAATGCTCACTTCCAGTCTACTGCCACTTTCACCCCTTGTTCATCTCATCACCTTACTTTTACCCACATTCATATTCAGTTTTCTTCTATCACACACTCTCCCAAACTCTGTCACCAACTTCCTCAATCCCTCCTCCGATCCTGCGACAAGCGCAGTGTCGTCCGCAAACAACAGCTGGCTCACCTCCCACTTTTCTCCATTTTCTTTAACCATCTCCAATCCCTGACTCACTACCCTTGCATTTACCTCTCGCACTACCCCATTCATGTATAAGTTGAACAGCCAGGGCGACATAACGCATTCTTGACGAAGTCCCACCTTTACCTCGAACCACTCACTCTCTCCATTTCTAATCCTGACACAAGCTCTACTACTCTCATAAAAACTCTTGATAGCTCCTAGAAGCTTTCCTCCTATCCCGTATATCCGCAAAACCTCCACAGTGCCTTTCTGTCTACCCTGTCGTAAGCCTTTTCCAGGTCCATAAAGGCCAAAAAAACATCCTTCCCCTTTCCTATAGCTTTCTCACATATCTGTCTTACCACAAAGATCTGATCTACGCAACCTCTACCCGTCCTGAATCCACACTGTTCCTCACCAATTACTCCCTCTGTTCCTCTTCTAATCCTCTCAATCAAGATCCTCCCATGAGCCTTCCTAACTACACTTAACAACCTAATCCCTCTCAAACTACTACATTCACACTTGTCCCCTTTTCCCTTGTAAAGTGGAACTATACAGGCACTCCTCCAGTCCTCCGGCACTCTACCCTCTCTCCAGCAATCACTAAATAACCTCACTAGCCAGTCCACCATCACAGTACCTCCTTTTTTTAGACATTCTGCATGGCATCCATTCAGACCAGGTGCCTTACCTGCTTTCATCATCTTAACAAGTGCCTTGACTTCACCCTTCCTTATTTCTCCTCCATTTTACTCACTCATCACTCTCATTTTCTTAGCATTTCCCACTGCAGCTATCTTTCCCTCTCTATCCTCATTCACATTTAGCAGCTCCCTAAAGTATTCTGCCCATCTTCCCCTTACTGCCTTCTCTTCCATTATCATCTCTCCATCTGCACCTTTTACCTTTTCTTCTCTACTTGATTCGCCTTCTCTTCCTCTTTTAATTTCTTCCCAAAACATCTTTTTATTACTTTCAAAATTTTCTGTCATACTCTTACCCCATTTGACATCTGCTCTCCTCTTTGCCTCCTTTACCTTTTGCTTTACTTCTCTTTTCTTTTCTTTGTACCTCTCATATGACTCCCTCGTCCTATTTTGTAACCAATCTGTGAAAGCTCGCTTCTTCTCTCCTACAACTTTCTTTGTTTCCATATCCCACCATTCACTACCCTTTCTTCTATTTCCTCCTTTCCTTCTTGTTCCACACACCATCGTTGCACACTTTGTGACTCCCTCCTTGAACCATCCCCATTCCTCCTCCACACCTAGCTGTACACTATCCTTCACTCCCTCCCACTCCTCCTTCAGCTTCTTCTTGTACTCCTTCTCCTTTTTCTTTTCATTTAAAGAGTTCACTCTAAGCACCTCCCTACCTTTTGTCCCTTTCCTCTTTCTCCATCTATCCTCCACTCTCAACTTACCTTCCACCAAAAAATGATCTGATATCCCCCCCTCTCCCCTTAGCACATTTACATCCTTAACTCTTCCTATCATAATCCTATTTACCACTACATAGTTCATTAATGCTCTATCTACCACCCTTCCCTCTACCACCCTCTCCCATGTGTACTTATGCTTGACTTTCTTCCGAAACACTGTATTTGGTATCATCAACTCTCTAGACATATTTCCACCATCAACTCTCCATCAAGTTTAATATTCCTTTCTGGAATATTTTGTCTTTGTTGCCTTTTTACTTCTAGCCATACAGCTTTATCTGGATACAGATCGGATAACTAAGTCTTAAGTTGGCTACTGGAAGTTAGCTGACATTTGGGCTCCCTCGTCGTAACAAAGTGGCGACCTTGCAAAAAAATTTCAAGTATATGTAATAGCACACTTTTTTCAGATATGGGGGAAGTGGCCTTGCCGTGGATGTGCTGTGTCTTGCGACACTGCTTCTGACCCAGGACAGTGGACAGGATGCAGGGATGACCCGTGTAGCCTTTGACTGGCTGTGTGGCGAAGGATGGCGCTTCTATTCAGGGCGTGGGCGCACCGCTGCTGCCAGTTTTGTAAAACTTTGGTTTGTGTAGTCTACATAAGGAGGACTTAATGCGGGCGAGATAAACTCCAAAGGGGGAGTTTTCTTATATTTACTAATCTGGAGTTATTAACAAAATAGAATATAGGCTCTTTTGGGTAAAGTGCCAGGCCTTGAGCTAGGGCACACCTGGCTGGCAGTCTTATCACACTGCTCAGCCCTCTGGTTGGTAGGCTCTTGACCTGCCCAGCTCTGGCATTTGTGACATAGGTGTCAGTGGGTTGTTGTAAGTAAAGGCGTTAGTCTCGTTATTCTATACATTGGGGTCAGTTTTATAAATGAGGGTTAGTCGTATAGTTGGTGGGTGTTGTTAGGTATGTTATATATATGTTAGCTTATGAGTAATATGATAAGGGGCAGTTAAATAAAGGATTTTTAATAGTTTAGTCTGGTGACATTGGGTATCTATATCTTGTTTGTCTTGAAATGTGCTGCGTTAGATGTATGTTCTGGGAAATGCAAGGTAAGCAAGAGGGGAGTCTCGCTATGTTGCAAGCATGTGGACCACGTGCCTGATAGGTGATGGTTAGTAGTGGTTACACCCGTCATCCAGGAGGTGCTAAGATAAGAGGGAGGGAGGAGGGAATATGTAGGGATATGTAGGGAATGGAATGGGTGGGAATGGTTTCTTTGCCTTTTTCTTTTTGGCTACCTCCCGTGTAAAGGGGAAAAGCCTTTGGTATATTGACAACCTTGACAACATCAAAAGTGACAAAATTTTCACATTGAATGAGAATCAGATAAGAAACAATGGTCTCACACTGTCCGGAAATAGATTCAATTTGGAAGTAGGTAAAAACAACTTTGCCAACCGTGTAGTTAATGAATGGAATAAACTTTCTGCACAGGTAGTGCAATGTAGTTCAGTTCGAAGCTTTAAGAATCATTTAGATAAACACCTAAGCAATGATTATAATTTATTGTATATTATTTGTTTTTGTTTTGTTATCATCTGTCTGTTTGATTTTCATTTGTTATTAGTTATATGTTAATTTATTATTATTTACTATTTACCTGTTTGTTTATTGTTTAACTATATCTATGCATTTATTTATGTATTTTATTTGTTATTTACATTATTATAGTTTTTATTTATTATTTTATTGTTATTATGATTTTTTCGCATCCGACCTAGATATGGACCAAAAGGTCTCCTGTCGGCATGCTCCGCCTTTGTAATCCTTTGTATGGAAGAAATTATTCCAGAATTCGTTAAAAATACATTAGGTTTCTTAAAGAAACAAACAAAAGACGATCTGATAAAAGTCGGCAAACACATCATTGTAGACTTTGATTCAAATCTGTGAAAAAAAGACATTCTTCAAGAGCTCGTAGAAGCTTGGATTGCAGATATATGGGATAGGGAGAAAGCTGATATGAGCTGTCAAGAGTTTTTACGAGAGTAGTAGAGCCTGTGTTAGAATTAGAAATTGAGAGAGTGAGTGGTTTGAGGTAAAGGTGAGACTTCACCAGGGCTATGTTATGGCACCTTGGCTGTTCAATTTATACATGGAAGGGATAATGCGAGAGGTAAATTTAAGGGTAGTGGGCCGGGGATTGGAAATGGTTAAAGAAAATGGAGAAAATAGGAGATAAGCTAGTTATTGTTTGCTGACGACACTGCGCTTGTGTCAGAATCAGAGGAGGGCTTGAGGAAGTTAGTGACCCCGTCACTAACTTCCTCAAGCCCTCCTCTGATTTGGGAAGGTGTGCTAAAGAAGGAAGTTGAAGATAAATGTAGGTAAAAGTAAGGTAATGAGATGCACAAAGGGAGAAAGTGGCAGCAAATTGGAAGTGAGTACTAATGGAGAGAGACTGGAGGATATGGAAAGATTTAGATACTTGGGGTCAAATGTGACGGTAAAGGGAGGAATGGAGGTGGAGGTAGAGTGTAGATAAGAGAAGCAAGTAAATGCCATGGGGGATTGGAGGAAGTGAATATGAGGGGGCGACCAAGGGTGAGATGGATGGGGTAAAAGGGGCATTGAGAAAGAGGGGAATGTCTGTTGAGTAAGGACGGGAAAAGACAAAATGTAGGGGTGGGTGGAGAATGATTGTGTATGGATGATTCTATGGTGTATGAAAGATGGGGGTGAGGGAGTATGAATGATATTTTGACGCAGCCCGAGGGGAATTATCCCAGTCTTTTTTTTTCTGTGTGAATGGACGGAGAGTAGGGGGGATCACTGATTAAATAAAGCTGCCTTGCTGTGGATGTGCTGTGTCTTTCTGCATTGCATCTGACCCATGGCAATGGGCGAAGTGCAGAGATGATTTGTTACCCAGAAAGAGCTAAGAATAGAGGAAGGGAGGGGTGTTGATTGGGAGTGGAGTATATGAGGATGAAATGGATGGGAGTGGATTTTATTCCTTAGACTTTGGCTACCTCCCCTGTTAAGGGGAAAAGCCCTTCGTGTGTGCGCATATATATATGTATATATACATATATAAATATATACATATATATATATATATATACATACATATATATACATATATATATATATACATATATATATACATATATATATGTATATATATATGTATATACATATATATATATATATATATATATATATTGTGTGTGTGTGTGTGTGTGTGTGTGTGTGTGTGTGTGTGTGTGTGTGTGTGTGTGTGTGTGTGTGTGTGTGTGTGTGTGTGTGTGTGTGTGTGTAGCCACCAGGAAAAATAAACTAAAGAAGCAGAACGCTTTCGTATAATT
>NC_134813.1:6333386-6370886 GCF_046742065.1 Oratosquilla oratoria
TGTGTGTGTGTGTGTGTGTGTGTGTGTGTGTGTGTGTGTGTGTGTGATGTAAGCGGAATAGGAAACACAGGAGTCTTAGTCTTGAGTTTATTCCTGACTAGTTTCGCAGGTATGCTTTTTCAAAGGAATAGGTTTACAAACGGGCTGTGAACCTCACCACCTCCCCGAGTTACCATAGTTGGTGACGAGTGTGAACATCACATTGTGGCTAACGTAACAATGAAGAAATTTTTACAATTAGATATGATAACATTAATAACAAAGAAATTATTAATAGTAAATGTAACAATAGTAATGATAACAATGATGATAAATATTTAGATGATAATAGTAACAATAATGATAACAAAAATTATAATAACAATACAATAGAAGTAATGATAATAATAATAATGATAATAATAATAATAAAATAAAAGTAATAATAATGATAATAATAATAAAAATCAAAATAAAATAAAAATAATAAAAATATGTTAATACTAATAACCAAGAAATAAAAATTATTAATAGTAATTATAACAATAATAGTGATAACAATGATAATAAAAACGAAAAATTAAATATTTAAATAATAATAGTAACAATAATAATAACAATAATAATAATAATAACAAAGATAAAAGTAATAATAATAATGATGGTAATAATAAAAATGTAATAATAAAATTATAAATGTATATAATGATAGTAATAATAAATAAATAATAATTATAATAACAATGATACTAATAATAATGTTGAAAATAAATAGTAACAAATAGTATTAAAAGAAAAAATCATGATAAAAAGTTGGGGCAAGGTAGCATGGTGCAAGAAGGAACGTCAGAGTGAAAGGAAGAAAGCTGGAGAGGGTAGGCCGAAGTGGGAAAAAGGTATCTACTTAGGGTCTGGGAAGACATTCTTGGAGGGCAAGTGTCGCGGTAGATTTTGTCCATTTCAAGTCACCAGTTCTCTTGTTTGTGTTTTTGTGGTTGGCAATGTAAAGTGATTCAATTATTTTCCGTTGTTTCCTGTGTAGTCCTTTAGCTAGAATGGTGGAGCCCTCCCAGTTAGGTAAGTGTCCCTCTGTGTCAATGTGGTTAACTAGAGCGTTGGTTTCTCGGTGGTGTCTAATGTCCGCTTTGTGTTCCCTGAGTCTGTTGTTAAGTCCTCTGTATGTCTCTCCGTAGTATGCACAGTCACATCCTTTGCAGGGAATTTTGTAAACGATGCTACTGTCACGGTTCTTCTTGGTTCTGTTGGTGGTCAAGTGTCCTATTTTCTTCCCTGTGTCATTTACTATGATGAGTCCTGTCTGCATCTCATTACCTTACTTTTACCTACATTTATCTTCAACTTCCTTCTTTAGCACACCTTCCCAAACCCCGTCACAAACTTCCTCAAGCCCTCCTCTGATTCTGACACAAGCGCAGTGTCGTCAGCAAACAATAACTAGCTTATCTCCTATTTTCTCCATTTTCTTTAACCATTTCCAATCCCCGGCCCACTACCCTTAAATTTACCTCTCGCATTATTCCTTCCATGTATAAATTGAACAGCCAAGGTGCCATAACATAGCCCTGGTGAAGTCTCACCTTTACCTCAAACCACTCACTCTCTCAATTTCTAATTCTAACACAGGCTCTACTACTCTCGTAAAAACTCTTGACAGCTCATAACAGCTTTCTCCCTATCCCATATATCTGCAATCCAAGCTTCTACGAGCTCTTGAAGAATGTCTTTTTTTCACAGATTTGAATCAAAGTCTACAATGATGTGTTTGCCGACTTTTATCAGATCGTCTTTTGTTTGTTTCTTTAAGAAACCTAATGTATTTTTAACGAATTCTGGAATAATTTCTTCCATACAAAGGATTACAAAGGCGGAGCATGCCGACAGGAGACCTTTTGGTCCATATCTAGGTCGGATGCGAATAAAATCATAATAACAATAAAATAATAAATAAAAACTATAATAATGTAAATAACAAATAAAATACATAAATAAATGCATAGATATAGTTAAACAATAAACAAACAGGTAAATAGTAAATAATAATAAATTAACATATAACTAATAACAAATGAAAATCAAACAGACAAATGATAACAAAACAAAAACAAATAATATACAATAAATTATAATCATTGCTTAGGTGTTTATCTAAATGATTCTTAAAGCTTCGAACTGAACTACATTGCACTACCTGTGCAGAAAGTTTATTCCATTCATTAACTACACGGTTGGCAAAGTTGTTTTTACCTACTTCCAAATTGAATCTATTTCCGGACAGTGTGAGACCATTGTTTCTTATCTGATTCTCATTCAATGTGAAAATTTTGTCACTTTTGATGTTGTCAAGGTTGTCAATATACCAAAGGCTTTTCCCCTTTACACGCGAGGTAGCCAAAAAGAAAAAGGCAAAGAAACCATTCCCACCCATTCCATTCCCTACATATCCCTACATATTCCCTCCTCCCTCCCTCTTATCTTAGCACCTCCTGGAGGACGGGTGTAACCACTACTAACCATCACCTACCAGGCACGTGGTTCACATGCTTGCAACATAGCGAGACTCCCCTCTTGCTTACCTTGCATTTCCCAGAACATACATCTAACGCAGCACATTTCAAGACAAACAAGATATAGATACCCAATGTCACCAGACTAAACTATTAAAAATCCTTTATTTAACTGCCCCTTATCATATTACTCATAAGCTAACATATATATAACATACCTAACAACACCCACCAACTATACGACTAACCCTCATTTATAAAACTGACCCCAATGTATAGAATAACGAGACTAACGCCTTTACTTACAACAACCCACTGACACCTATGTCACAAATGCCAGAGCTGGGCAGGTCAAGAGCCTACCAACCAGAGGGTTGAGCAGTGTGATAAGACTGCCAGCCAGGTGTGCCCTAGCTCAAGGCCTGGCACTTTACCCAAAAGAGCCTATATCCTATTTTGTTAATAACTCCAGATTAATAAATATAAGAAAACTCCCCCTTTGGAGTTTATCTCGCCCGCATTAAGTCCTCCTTATGTAGACTACACAAACCAAAATTTTACAAAACTGGCAGCAGCGGTGCACCCACGCCCTGAATAGAAGAGCCGTCCTTCGCCACACAGCCAGTCAAAGGCTACACGGGTCATCCCTGCATCCTGTCCACTGTCCTGGGCCAGAAGCAGTGTCGCAAGACACAGCACATCTACGGCAAGGCCACTTCCCCCATATCTGAAAAAAGTGTGCTATTACATATACTTGAAAAATCTTTGCAAGGTCGCCACTTTGTTATGACGAGGGAGCCCAAATGTCAGCTAACTTCCAGTAGCCAACTTAAGACTTAGTTATCCGATCTGCATCCAGATAAAGCTGTATGGCTAGAAGTAAAAAGGCAACAAAGACAAAATATTTCAGAAAGGAATATTAAACTTGAAATAACTAACAAGTATATTAAGAGAACAAAACAATAGAGGTATAATAAAATAACCTATAGAGAATGCGAATCCGGGTCAATTAGATCAACATATATAAATATATAATCATAAGACGGTCTGGGAGTTTAGGTAGTATGTTTGTGAGAAGAAAGATGGATGTGTTTGCTTTGAGTGAAACTAAGCTGAAAGGGAAGGGCAAGTGTAAGTTTGGGAGTGTAAGTGGGAGGTTATCAGGAGTGAAGAGAGGGCGAGGGAGGGAAGGGGTGTCTATACTAGTAAGTGAAGAGATAGGTAAACGTGTAGTGGAGTGGAAGGAGGTTTCCTCAAGGATATTGTGGATGAAGGTGAAACTGGAAAAGGAGATGTGGGTTTTTGTAAGTGCATATGGGCCTGGGTTTTTTGATATATTTAGATGAGTGCATAGAAGATTTAGGGAGAATGTCAATGTAAAAGTACTGAGAGACCTTAATGCTAGGGTAGGAAATGATCCAATTGATGGAGTGGTTGGAAAATGTGGAGTTACAGGAAAGAATCGTAGTGGAGAGTTGATGGTGGAAATATGTCTAGAGAGTTGATGATACCAAATACAGTGTTTCGGAAGAAAGTCAAGCATAAGTACACATGGGAGAGGGTGGTAGAGGGAAGGGTGGTAGATAGAGCATTAATGAACTATGTAGTGGTAAATAGGATTATGATAGGAAGAGTTAAGGATGTACATGTGCTAAGGGGAGAGGGGGGGGATATCAGATCATTTTTTGGTGGAAGGTAAGTTGAGAGTGGAGGATAGATGGAGAAAGAGGAAAGGGACAAAAGGTAGGGAGGTGCTTAGAGTGAACTCTTTAAATGAAGAGAAAAAGGAGAAGGAGTACAAGAAGAAGCTGAAAGAGGAGTGGAAGGGAGTGAAGGATAGTGTAGAGCTAGGTGTGGAGGAGGAATGGGGATGGTTCAAGGAGGGAGTCACAAAGTGTGCAAGGATGGTGTGTGGAACAAGAAGGACAGGAGGAAATAGAAGGAAGGGTAGTGAATGGTGGGATATGGAAACAGAGAAGGTTGTAGAAGAGAAGAAGCGAGCTTTCATAGATTGGTTACAAAATAGGACGAGGGAGTCATATGAGAGGTACAAAGAAAAGAAAAGAGAAGTAAAGCAAAAGGTAAAGGAGGCAAAGAGGAGAGCAGATGTAAAATGGGGTAAGAGTATGACAGAAAATTTTGAAAGTAATAAAAAGATGTTTTGGGAAGAAATTAAAAGAGGAAGAGGAGGCGAATCAAGTAGAGAAGGAAAGGTAAAAGGTGCAGATGGAGAGATGATAATGGAAGAGAAGGCAGTAAGGGGAAGATGGGCAGAATACTTTAGGGAGCTGCTAAATGTGAATGAGGATAGAGAGGGAAAGATAGCTGCAGTGGGAAATGCTAAGAAAATGAGAGTGATGAGTGAGTAAAATGGAGGAGAAATAAGGAAGGGTGAAGTCAAGGCACTTGTTAAGATGATGAAAGCAGGTAAGGCACCTGGTCTGAATGGATGCCATGCAGAATGTCTAAAAAAAGGAGGTATTGTGATGGTGGACTGGCTAGTGAGGTTATTTAGTGATTGCTGGAGAGAGGGTAGAGTGCCGGAGGACTGGAGGAGTGCCTGTATAGTTCCACTTTACAAGGGAAAAGGGGACAAGTGTGAATGTAGTAGTTTGAGAGGGATTAGGCTGTTAAGTGTAGTTAGGAAGGCTCATGGGAGGATCTTGATTGAGAGGATTAGAAGAGGAACAGAGGGAGTAATTGGTGAGGAACAGTGTGGATTCAGGACGGGTAGAGGTTGCGTAGATCAGATCTTTGTGGTAAGACAGATATGTGAGAAAGCTATAGGAAAGGGGAAGGATGTTTTTTTGGCCTTTATGGACCTGGAAAAGGCTTACGACAGGGTAGACAGAAAGGCACTGTGGAGGTTTTGCGGATATACGGGATAGGAGGAAAGCTTCTAGGAGCTATCAAGAGTTTTTATGAGAGTAGTAGAGCTTGTGTCAGGATTAGAAATGGAGAGAGTGAGTGGTTCGAGGTAAAGGTGGAACTTCGTCAAGAATGCGTTATGTCGCCCTGGCTGTTCAACTTATACATGAATGGGGTAGTGCGAGAGGTAAATGCAAGGGTAGTGAGTCAGGGATTGGAGATGGTTAAAGAAAATGGAGAAAAGTGGGAGGTGAGCCAGCTGTTGTTTGCGGACGACACTGCGCTTGTCGCAGGATCGGAGGAGGGATTGAGGAAGTTGGTGACAGAGTTTGGGAGAGTGTGTGATAGAAGAAAACTGAATATGAATGTGGGTAAAAGTAAGGTGATGAGATGTACAAGGGGTGAAAGTGGCAGTAGACTGGAAGTGAGCATTAAGGGAGAGCGACTGGAGGAAGTGGTTTTAGATACTTGGATGCAAATGTGGCGGGAAAAGGTAGAGTGAAGGTGGAGGTAGAATCTATATTGAGAGAAGCGAGTAAATGCTCTGGTGGATTAAAAAGTTTAATGAGGAATAGACATTTGGGAATGGGTGCTAAGAGGAGACTATACGAAGGAGTGATTGTACCAACAGCACTGTATGGGGCAGAAACATAGAACATAAGAGAGGAAGAGAGGAGTTTGTATGTGTTTGAGATGAGGTGTCTGAGAAGTATGATGGGGGTTACTAGGCTGGATAGCGTGAGAAATGAGGAGGTGAGGAGGAGAACAGGGGTGGAAAGGAGGTTGGGAGATAGGGTTGATGAAAGAGTATTGGGATGGTTTGGACACATGGAAAGAATGAGTACAGAAAGACTAGTAAAAGAGGTATGGAAGGTAGATGTGGAGGGAGTGAACATGAGGGGACGTCCAAGGATAAGGTGGATGGATGGGGTGAAGGGGGCTTTGGGGAAGAGGAGAATGTCTGTTGAGGAAGGACGGGAAAGGACAGAAGACAGGGGTTGAATGGGGAATGGTTGTGTATGGATGATGTTATGATGCATGAGATGGAATGGGCGAGGGGATAGGGGGTGGGGTAGTATGTGTGAGCAAATTTTGACGCAGCCCGAAGGGATTTCTACCCGTCTTCTCCTTTATGCATGGGGGGATAGAGAGGGGGGGGTTCGCCGATTTAATGAAGCGGCCTTGCTGTGGATGTGCTGTGTCTTACGACACTGCTTGTGACCCAGAGCAGTGGACGAGGTGCAGGGATGACCCGTCATCCAGGAGGTGCTAAGATAAGAGGGAGGGTGGAGGGGTGTGGAGTGTATTCAGGGATGGAATGGGTGGGAATGATTTTATGCCTTTTCCTTTTTGGCTACCTCCCTTGTAAGGGGGAAAAAGCCTTGGTATATGTATGTATATGTATGTGCGAATATAAGAGAAATAATGCAATTGTACAATAATAATGTAAGACAAATAAGAATGACCCTAATAGACACGACACGGTGTGAAGTGGACAGTTGGTAATTTCAGTCTTCTCATAAGACTAAGACAATCAAAGATATATGTTATCAATGACAGGAAACTAAGACAATCAAAGATGTGTCTATGAAAGACTAAATAGGGAAAATATGAATAATAATGGCAAGTGCAGAATGTAGTCGCTGATCCGAAACTGACGCACTTCTAAGCAGAAGCCGGCAATTTGGTGGTTGAGCGCTTGAATTGCCTTGTTTGAGGTGAGTGCCCCGAGAGACAAGAGATGGCAAGGCATCTCCCGACTGCGTTGTTTAATTATCATATCCGGGTGATAACGAATTTTCTAGTCGGCCTGTATATCAGTCAGAATTATCAGTTTAAATGCACACATACAAGTTGCGTATATATACAAATATAGTATTTTACATTATGATTCACTGGTGCAGCTTGCACTTACAAATATACTAATACAGTAAAAATACAAATGAGAAAATACATACAGAATAATGAAGCAATAAATATATATATATGACGAGTTAAACACCATATGAGGACAGAGCCTTTATTTGTACGATGTTTTGCTTATTACAGCTTTTTCAAGTATGAATAAAGGCTCCGTCCTCATAGGGTGTTTAACTCGTCAGTCTTGTCGGCAACTGTTACCATCATGAATATATATATATACATATTGTCACGATATTACCCCTAGCCAGGTGACACGGTACCCCATCCGGGTGTCAAAGTACCCATTTACACCCTTCCTACTACACTGCCATCCTACTCCGAAGAAACAAGCAGTCGGCCTCTTCCTCCACCCCCCACTTCGGTTGTCTGGATAACTATCCTCAGCCAATCACAGGCCCAGACGTCAGCCTGGTTCCCCTATATAAAGCTAGGCATTCCCCACACTCGACACATCAGACGTCGGCAGCTCTTAGCAGCAGACAGTCCGTATTTGCACGAGCATAGTTATACTCGCTAGGGCTACTCTCTAGAGTTAACTTGTTCACGCAATCCAACTTTACGTTGGATAGCCTTGTTGGTAGTTTACACTGCCACCCACTTCTGGGCATTTCCCAGCACTTTGACCTTATACCATTTTCTCGTCATTTCGTAGCTCTCCGGGATCCGCACGAGCCCTTGTTGGCTCGTGAGACTTCTTCGTCGTCCGGCCCGGCGAAATCTAGTAAATTCTGTCGTAGTTTAGAAGTAGTGTAGACCCCGTACCCACTGGGCACACAGTGGTCCTACTACGCGGCTGTCACCAGTCGCCAAAGGAAGCTGTGTGACCCCGTTATATTATATTTTGCTCTGCTGAGCACATTTTTCTGTGTACCAGGGGGCTCGTCCCCCCACCCCAACGCGCAGGATGGAGTCCTCAACTCCATCCCTGCAAACTAGGAGGACTTCCCCTGACGACCCTAATATCGACCCGGACAAGGCTAGACACGTGTTTCTTCATTCTGACCAGACCCGATTAGCTGACCTAAACCCATTTATGCTCAAAAAATGTCTTGAACAATTTACCAATGATATCAACCAAGTTAAGAAACTTAGAAGCGGAGACCTCCAAGTTACCACCAACTCTGGAAGAGCTACACGCGATCTTCTTAAGGCTAGGAAATTCCATTCCTTCGATGTTGTTGCATCCCTCCCTAGGTCCCTCAACTCCTGCAGAGGAGTAATCCACTGCAGAGATTTGATGACCATGGAAGAGTGTGACATCCTCGAAGAAATGAAATCTGAGGGAATATTAGATGTCAAATTCATAACGCGATTGGACCGAGAAAAGAACATGCGAGTGAAAACGCCACTAATAATCCTCACTTTCAACTCGACAACCCTCCCTGACCACGTTAAAATTGGATACATCCATGTCCCAACACGACCATATGTCCCCAATCCTTTGCGCTGCAACAAATGTTTCAAATATGGTCACTTAGCCAAATTCTGCAGCAAACAAACAGTCGTATGCGGTAAATGCGCAGGCGAACATCCTATGGATGCTTGCTCTGCAAAGGTGTTTCAATGTGTTAACTGCCCCTCCAATAACAACCATGCATCCACCTCCCGAGACTGTCCCACTTTCAAATTAGAAAAAGAAATCTGTACAGAGAAAGCAACTTGTGGCATATCCTTTTACGAAGCAAGGAAGCGTGTGATGGAAAGACTAGTTACCCCAACTAGTACTTCCGGAGCAACTTCCTATGCTTCGGCAGTTAAAAAAACGTACAGAACCATTGAAACGCAAACGGAGAGCAAGCACTCCAAGGACAAAGAACACCGCCAAAGTAACAGGCAAACTCACTCGCACCTTCCTTCCCCGGCCATCCCAGAGCCTTCCAAACGTGTGCCCACACGTACTGAAGAGGATGTCAATATGGAGATCTCCGTTTCCCAAAAACGACTTTTAAGTCCTATTACCAGCCCAGACCGTTCATCCGGGGCTAAACACACCTCTCCCACTAAGGCCAAGAAAGGAAGAAACCGAAGCAGATAAAAAAAAAAAATAATAAATAAAAAAAGAATAAAAAAATCAAATAAAAATCAAATAAATAAAAAAAAAAAAAAAATGAAAATAATCCAGTGGAATTGCCGAGGTGTTAGAAGTAAATTAAATGACTTAATAATTTTTAACTCGCTCAACAACCCCTCAGTTATTTGTCTACAAGAGACTCAGCTTAACCCCAGTGTTGAGTTCAAACTGAAGAACTACACCACCTATAGGAAGGACAGGTTGGCGCCTGGAGGGGGGGTCGCAGTTGCAGTCAGCGACTGCCTTCCCCAAGTGGAACTACCACTGGCCACCACCTTGGAAGCAGTCGCTATAAAAACGAAACTGCACAACAAACTCGTAACCATCTGCTCCCTTTACCTACCTCCCGACCCTCGTTTTCCACTAGAGGAAATAAACGGGTTGATAGAACAACTACCCCACCACAAACTGATAGTGGGAGATTTCAACTCCCACCATCGCATGTGGGGTAGCAACAAAACCTCTCCACGAGGGGAGCAGATGGAAGAAGTGCTCAACACTAACAACCTGGTCCTCCTAAACACTGGCAGTCCCACTCGAGTAGACAATACTAGGGGTTCATTTTCATGTATAGATTTATCCATATCATCTCCTGCGTTGTCAGACATCACACAATGGTACACGCATGACGACACCATGCTCAGCGATCATTTCCCAGTAATACTAAAAATAGGGGGTGACCACGCTACGGCTCCTCCAGCCTACGGAGACAACCCACCCCCTCCCTGTCCCAAATTCAACATCAAAAAAGCCAATTGGGAAATGTATCGCACAACCACCAACGTCAACATCACAGGGGATAATATGGATGACAAAATATTCAATTTATCCAACTCGATTTTGAATTCAGCTATTAAGCATATACCAAAAACCTCGGTATTTCACAAGCATAGAGTTCCCTGGTGGACATCAGACTGCAGAAAAGCACTTTGCAAGCGGAATAGGGCTTACCGAACTTTTAAGAATAACCCCATTGCACCAAATTTTATTACTTTTAAAAAGACGCAAGCAGAGGCCCGTAGAACAATAAAACAAGCCAAACGAAAGTCTTGGCATGATTACATCTCCACAATAAACGCAAACACTCCTCTATCACAAATCTGGTCAGCCGTCCGTAAAATCGACGGCAAATATACACCAAACATTAAGACCCTAACCATTGGAAACACGTTTGTAGATGCTCCCATGGACATCGCAAACACAATCGCAGACACATTTACGCAAACAAGCAACACAAATAACTATTCACCAACCTTTTTACAACACAAACAAAGACGGGAAGCAGAACCTCTGATCTTCCATACACAGACACACCACGATTATAACACCCCCTTCCAACTACACGAGCTTCAACAAGCCTTAAGCTCGTGTAGAGGAACCTCTGCTGGCCCAGATGAGATCAGGTATGAGATGCTGCAACATTTGAATTCAATTTCACTGAAAAAATTATTAGAAATATACAATGCAATTTGGATTAGTCAAGAATTCCCAAAAACATGGAGACATGCCCACGTCATACCCATTCTCAAAAAGGGGAAGGACCCAAAGAGTCCTTCCTCTTATCGCCCTATAGCGCTTACCAACTGCTTATGCAAAGTATTAGAACGTATGGCCAATAACAGATTAAAATTCATCCTAGAGTCTCAAAATGTAATAGTTCCTGCCCAATGTGGTTTCAGGAAAAATAGAAGTAGTCTTGACCATTTGGTCAACTTACAACAAGATATCCTCTCCTCTTTCGAGAGGAAAGAATATCTTGTTGCTTGCTTTTTAGATTTGGAAAGAGCCTACGACATGTCATGGCGACGTGGTATCCTCGAAAAACTCTATGCACTTGGCCTTAGAGGGAATCTCCCTATTTTTATTCAAAATTTCTTAAAAGAACGAACTTTTTCCGTTAAAAATCAAAATTATTATTCAACAGTACGCATACAAGAAAATGGCGTACCACAGGGAAGTGTGTTAAGTCCCACACTATTTATGTTGCTCATAAACGATATTCTACCCGCTCCACCTCGGAACCTTAAATACTCATTATACGCTGACGACGTCGGAATCTGGCATTCCTCACCGAACGCCAAGTTTTCCGGCTCTCGCGTACAACTGGCCCTGGACTCGCTCCAGGACTGGTCTGACAAATGGGGATTTAAGTTTTCGGAATTAAAGTCAACAGTAATTGTATTTTCACGCAGAGCCCAGGCAGAAATAAATCTGCAATTACATGGTACTCCCATTCCAGTACAAAATTCAACCTTTTTCCTTGGCCTGAAACTGGACTCCAGGCTAAACTGGAAGGCCCATGTAAAATACCTAGTTGATGCGTGCAACAAGAGAATTAATTTGCTACGTAAACTAACGGGCACAAATTGGGGAGCAGATAGGAAATCTCTGCTAATGATTTATAAGTCCCTGATTAGATCTAAACTAGACTATGGGTGTCAGATATATGGTTCGGCAACACCAACCACGTTACAACCCCTGAACATCATCCAAAACAAAGGCCTAAGAATAGCACTTGGAGCATTACGCTGCACAAGGATCGAGAGGCTGGAGGTTGAAGCAAACGTACCCCCCCTCCACTACAGGCGCGAACTCCTTGCACTACGATACGTCGCCAAAGTGCTCCGTATCCCTCGACATCCCTGCAAGGAGACCATCAAACAACACGAGCACTTCACCAACTCCAGCCTAAATCCCCTTTCCATCAGGATCCGATCCTTGTGTGAGCAGTACTCAGTGCCACTGTGGTCAATAGAACAACTGGAAGCCACCCATCTACCACCGTGGAAAAACATCGCCCCGAAGGTCAAAATCAATCAAGACCTCAAGAAGAAGACGTCTTCCACAGAAGAACTTAGACAGAAGACCCTGGAGACCATCCATAAGTACAATGACCACAGGGCACTGTACACTGATGGCTCCAAGTGCGGCCCCAAAACTGGGACAGGGTTATACTGCAACCAAACCCGGATGATGTTCAGATTGCCGGACCATACGAGCATATATATCGCCGAACTCTACGGTATATATCAAGCCTTAGAATATGCTCAATCTGACACACATAGTAATTTCGTCATATTCACAGATTCACTAAGTGCACTTCAGTCAATTAAGTCAGGTAACCATATGGAGAACTTCCTCTTGGGCAAAATCATTAGCACATTGTCGATAACTAACAAGTCCATTACTCTCTCTTGGGTTCCCAGTCACATTGGGATCTTCGGGAATGAGAAAGCGGACACCTTAGCCAAAACTGCCTTAGAAATAGACTCTATTACCGACATACCCCTGGACATAGGAACCTTCAATTCTGTTTTAAGAAAACAATTACACACCCACTGGCAACTCCAGTGGAACAATCTCGACATCTCGCACAAACAAAAGGAACACATAACAGATTGGTCGACATCATACAGAAATAACAGACAGGAGGAAATCGCCATAGCAAGACTGAGGATGAATTCGACCCGCCTCACCCACCTAAACCCATACATTAATGGCGTATTTCCTCCACAATGCAACACCTGCAACACTATACTATCCATAAGACACATACTCATACACTGCTCAAGATACAACACACAGCGCAAAGCGCTTATACAACACTGCAAACTTAAGAAAATTCAACTAAGCACCACAAATCTTCTGACCGACGACCGTTTACTTATTGACAAAGTAGTATTTTATTTGCGCACTACAGGACTATTGTGGAAATTATAATGGTAGATTAAAAAGGATCGCAGGTTCACACCAGGCTTAATGACCTCATTATAGGTCGATAGCCTTAAAGATCCAACAAAAAAAACAACAACAAAAAAACACATTGGACCAGACGTCGGCAGCTCTTAGCAGCAGACAGTCCGTATTTGCACGAGCATAGTTATACTCGCTAGGGCTACTCTCTAGAGTTAACTTGTTCACGCAATCCAACTTTACGTTGGATAGCCTTGTTGGTAGTTTACACTGCCACCCACTTCTGGGCATTTCCCAGCACTTTGACCTTATACCATTTTCTCGTCATTTCGTAGCTCTCCGGGATCCGCACGAGCCCTTGTTGGCTCGTGAGACTTCTTCGTCGTCCGGCCCGGCGAAATCTAGTAAATTCTGTCGTAGTTTAGAAGTAGTGTAGACCCCGTACCCACTGGGCACACAGTGGTCCTACTACGCGGCTGTCACCAGTCGCCAAAGGAAGCTGTGTGACCCCGTTATATTATATTTTGCTCTGCTGAGCACATTTTTCTGTGTACCAGGGGGCTCGTCCCCCCACCCCAACGCGCAGGATGGAGTCCTCAACTCCATCCCTGCAAACTAGGAGGACTTCCCCTGACGACCCTAATATCGACCCGGACAAGGCTAGACACGTGTTTCTTCATTCTGACCAGACCCGATTAGCTGACCTAAACCCATTTATGCTCAAAAAATGTCTTGAACAATTTACCAATGATATCAATCAAGTTAAGAAACTTAGAAGCGGAGACCTCCAAGTTACCACCAACTCTGGAAGAGCTACACGCGATCTTCTTAAGGCTAGGAAATTCCATTCCTTCGATGTTGTTGCATCCCTCCCTAGGTCCCTCAACTCCTGCAGAGGAGTAATCCACTGCAGAGATTTGATGACCATGGAAGAGTGTGACATCCTCGAAGAAATGAAATCTGAGGGAATATTAGATGTCAAATTCATAACGCGATTGGACCGAGAAAAGAACATGCGAGTGAAAACGCCACTAATAATCCTCACTTTCAACTCGACAACCCTCCCTGACCACGTTAAAATTGGATACATCCATGTCCCAACACGACCATATGTCCCCAATCCTTTGCGCTGCAACAAATGTTTCAAATATGGTCACTTAGCCAAATTCTGCAGCAAACAAACAGTCGTATGCGGTAAATGCGCAGGCGAACATCCTATGGATGCTTGCTCTGCAAAGGTGTTTCAATGTGTTAACTGCCCCTCCAATAACAACCATGCATCCACCTCCCGAGACTGTCCCACTTTCAAATTAGAAAAAGAAATCTGTACAGAGAAAGCAACTTGTGGCATATCCTTTTACGAAGCAAGGAAGCGTGTGATGGAAAGACTAGTTACCCCAACTAGTACTTCCGGAGCAACTTCCTATGCTTCGGCAGTTAAAAAACGTACAGAACCATTGAAACGCAAACAGAGAGCAAGCACTCCAAGGACAAAGAACACCGCCAAAGTAACAGGCAAACTCACTCGCACCTTCCTTCCCCGGCCATCCCAGAGCCTTCCAAATGTGTGCCAACACGTACTGAAGAGGATGTCAATGTGGAGATCTCCGTTTCCCAAAAACGACTTTTAAGTCCAATTTCTAGCCCAGACCGTTCATCCGGGGCTAAACACACCTCTCCCACTAAGGCCAAGAAAGGAAGAAACCGAAGCAGATAAAAAAAAAAAATAATAAAAAATAATAATAATAATAAATAAATAAATAAATAAATAAATAAATAAATAAATAAAAAATGAATAAATGAAAATAATCCAGTGGAATTGCCGAGGTGTTAGAAGTAAATTAAATGACTTAATAATTTTTAACTCGCTCAACAACCCCTCAGTTATTTGTCTACAAGAGACTCAGCTTAACCCCAGTGTTGAGTTCAAACTGAAGAACTACACCACCTATAGGAAGGACAGGTTGGCGCCTGGAGGGGGGGTCGCAGTTGCAGTCAGCGACTGCCTTCCCCAAGTGGAACTACCACTGGCCACCACCTTGGAAGCAGTCGCTATAAAAACGAAACTGCACAACAAACTCGTAACCATCTGCTCCCTTTACCTACCTCCCGACCCTCGTTTTCCACTAGAGGAAATAAACGGGTTGATAGAACAACTACCCCACCACAAACTGATAGTGGGAGATTTCAACTCCCACCATCGCATGTGGGGTAGCAACAAAACCTCTCCACGAGGGGAGCAGATGGAAGAAGTGCTCAACACTAACAACCTGGTCCTCCTAAACACTGGCAGTCCCACTCGAGTAGACAATACTAGGGGTTCATTTTCATGTATAGACTTATCCATATCATCTCCTGCGTTGTCAGACATCACACAATGGTACACGCATGACGACACCATGCTCAGCGATCATTTCCCAATAATACTAAAAATAGGGGGTGACCACGCTACGGCTCCTCCAGCCTACGGAGACAACCCACCCCCTCCCTGTCCCAAATTCAACATCAAAAAAGCCAATTGGGAAATGTATCGCACAACCACCAACGTCAACATCACAGGGGATAATATGGATGACAAAATATTCAATTTATCCAACTCGATTTTGAATTCAGCTATTAAGCATATACCAAAAACCTCGGTATTTCACAAGCATAGAGTTCCCTGGTGGACATCAGACTGCAGAAAAGCACTTTGCAAGCGGAATAGGGCTTACCGAACTTTTAAGAATAACCCCATTGCACCAAATTTTATTACTTTTAAAAAGACGCAAGCAGAGGCCCGTAGAACAATAAAACAAGCCAAACGAAAGTCTTGGCATGATTACATCTCCACAATAAACGCAAACACTCCTCTATCACAAATCTGGTCAGCCGTCCGTAAAATCGACGGCAAATATACACCAAACATTAAGACCCTAACCATTGAAAACACGTTTGTAGATGCTCCCCTGGACATCGCAAACACAATCGCAGACACATTTACGCAAACAAGCAACACAAATAACTACTCACCAACCTTTTTACAACACAAACAAAGACGGGAAGCAGAACCTCTGATCTTCCATACACAGACACACCACGATTATAACACCCCCTTCCAACTACACGAGCTTCAACAAGCCTTAAGCTCGTGTAGAGGAACCTCTGCTGGCCCAGATGAGATCAGGTATGAGATGCTGCAACATTTGAATTCAATTTCACTGAAAAAATTATTAGAAATATACAATGCAATTTGGATTAGTCAAGAATTCCCAAAAACATGGAGACATGCCCACGTCATACCATTCTCAAAAAGGGGAAGGACCCAAAGAGTCCTTCCTCTTATCGCCCTATAGCGCTTACCAACTGCTTATGCAAAGTATTAGAACGTATGGCCAATAACAGATTAAAATTCATCCTAGAGTCTCAAAATGTAATAGTTCCTGCCCAATGTGGTTTCAGGAAAAATAGAAGTAGTCTTGACCATTTGGTCAACTTACAACAAGATATCCTCTCCTCTTTCGAGAGGAAAGAATATCTTGTTGCTTGCTTTTTAGATTTGGAAAGAGCCTACGACATGTCATGGCGACGTGGTATCCTCGAAAAACTCTATGCACTTGGCCTTAGAGGGAATCTCCCTATTTTTATTCAAAATTTCTTAAAAGAACGAACTTTTTCCGTTAAAAATCAAAATTATTATTCAACAGTACGCATACAAGAAAATGGCGTACCACAGGGAAGTGTGTTAAGTCCCACACTATTTATGTTGCTCATAAACGATATTCTACCCGCTCCACCTCGGAACCTTAAATACTCATTATACGCTGACGACGTCGGAATCTGGCATTCCTCACCGAACGCCAAGTTTTCCGGCTCTCGCGTACAACTGGCCCTGGACTCGCTCCAGGACTGGTCTGACAAATGGGGATTTAAGTTTTCGGAATTAAAGTCAACAGTAATTGTATTTTCACGCAGAGCCCAGGCAGAAATAAATCTGCAATTACATGGAAATACCATTCCAATACAAAATTCAACTTTATTCCTTGGCCTGAAACTGGACTCCAGGCTAAACTGGAAGGCCCATGTAAAATACGTAATTGATGCGTTCAGCAAGAGACTTACTTTGTTGCTCAAACTAACCAGCACAAATTGGGGAGCAGATAGGAAATCCCTGCTAATGATTTATAAGTCCCTGATTAGATCTAAACTAGACTATGGGTGTCAGATATATGGTTCGGCAACACCAACCACGTTACAACCCCTGAACATCATCCAAAACAAAGGCCTAAGAATAGCACTTGGAGCATTACGCTGCACAAGGATCAAGAGACTGGAGGTTGAAGCAAACGTACCCCCCCTCCACTACAGGCGCGAACTCCTTGCACTACGATACGTCGCCAAAGTGCTCCGTATCCCTCGACATCCCTGCAAGGAGACCATCAAACAACACGAGCACTTCACCAACTCCAGCCTAAATCCCCTTTCCATCAGGATCCGATCCTTGTGTGAGCAGTACTCAGTGCCACTGTGGTCAATAGAACAACTGGAAGCCACCCATCTACCACCGTGGAAAAACATCGCCCCGAAGGTCAAAATCAATCAAGACCTCAAGAAGAACGTCTTCCACAGAAGAACTTAGACAGAAGACCCTGGAGACCATCCATAAGTACAATGACCACAGGGCACTGTACACTGATGGCTCCAAGTGCGGCCCCAAAACTGGGACAGGGTTATACTGCAACCAAACCCGGATGATGTTCAGATTGCCGGACCATACGAGCATATATATCGCCGAACTCTACGGTATATATCAAGCCTTAGAATATGCTCAATCTGACACACATAGTAATTTCGTCATATTCACAGATTCACTAAGTGCACTTCAGTCAATTAAGTCAGGTAACCATATGGAGAACTTCCTCTTGGGCAAAATCATTAGCACATTGTCGATAACTAACAAGTCCATTACTCTCTCTTGGGTTCCCAGTCACATTGGGATCTTCGGGAATGAGAAAGCGGACACCTTAGCCAAAACTGCCTTAGAAATAGACTCTATTACCGACATACCCCTGGACATAGGAACCTTCAATTCTGTTTTAAGAAAACAATTACACACCCACTGGCAACTCCAGTGGAACAATCTCGACATCTCGCACAAACAAAAGGAACACATAACAGATTGGTCGACATCATACAGAAATAACAGACAGGAGGAAATCGCCATAGCAAGACTAAGGATGAATTCGACCCGCCTCACCCACCTAAACCCATACATTAATGGCGTATTTCCTCCACAATGCAACACCTGCAACACTATACTATCCATAAGACACATACTCATACACTGCTCAAGATACAACACACAGCGCAAAGCGCTTATACAACACTGCAAACTTAAGAAAATTCAACTAAGCACCACAAATCTTCTGACCGACGACCGTTTACTTATTGACAAAGTAGTATTTTATTTGCGCACTACAGGACTATTGTGGAAATTATAATGGTAGATTAAAAAGGATCGCAGGTTCACACCAGGCTTAATGACCTCATTATAGGTCGATAGCCTTAAAGATAAAAAAAAAAAAAAAAAAACACTGGACACAGTCGTCGGCAGCCCTTGGCAGCAGACAGACGTTACCCACACGAGAACAGCCAATCTCGCTAGAGCTACTCTCTAGAGTTGAACTGTAATCGTGATCCAACTTTACGTTGGAAAGCTTTTTCTTGGCAGTTACACTGCCACCCACTTCTGGGCATTTCCCAGCACTTTCTCCTATACGCCATTTCCATATCTTCGTAGCTCTCCGGGATCCGCACGAGCCCTTGTTGGCTCGTGAGACTTCTTCGTCGTCCGGCCCGGCGAAATCTAGAAAAATTCTATCTTAGTTTAGAGTAGTGTAGAAACCGTAACAACTGGGCGCACAGTGTGTCCTACCACGCGGCTGTCACCAGTCGCCAAAGGAAGCTGTGTGACCCCTTTATATTATTATTTTCTTTGGCTCTGCTGAGCACATTTTATTTTTGTGTAACAGGGGGCTCGTCCCCCCACCCCGACGCGCAGGATGGAGTCCTCAACTCCATCCCTGCCAACTAGGAAGACCTCCCCTGACGACCCCAATATCGACCCGGACAAGGCTAGACACGTTTTTCTTCATTCTGACCAGACCCGATTAGCTGACCTAAACCCATTTATGCTCAAAAAATGTCTTTCGCAATTCACCAATGATATTAGCCAAGTTAAGAAACTTAGAAGCGGAGACCTCCAAATTACCACCAACTCTGGGAGAGCTACACGCGATCTTCTTAAGGCTAGGAAATTCCATAACTTCGATGTTGCTGCATCCCTCCCTAGGTCCCTCAACTCCTGCAGAGGAGTAATCCACTGCAGAGATTTGATGACCATTGAGGAATGTGACATCCTCGATGAGATGAAATCGGAAGGAATACTTGATGTTAAATTTATAACGCGACTGGACCGAGAAAAGAACATGCGAGTGAACACGCCCCTGATAATTCTCACATTCAATTCAACAACCCTCCCTGACCACGTCAAAGTAGGATACATTCATGTCCCAACACGACCATATGTCCCTAACCCTTTACGCTGCAACAAGTGTTTCAAATATGGTCACCTTGCCAAATTCTGCAGCAAACAATCAGTCGTATGCGGTAAGTGTGCAGGCGAACATCCTACGGATGCCTGCTCTAATAACGTGTTTCAATGTGTTAACTGTCCCTCCAATAACAATCATGCATCCACCTCCCGAGAATGTCCCACTTTCAAGATAGAAAAACAAATTTGTACCGAAAAAGCAACTTGTGCTATATCCTTTTACGAAGCAAGGAAGCGTGTGATGGAAAGACTAGTTACCCCAACTAGTACCTCCGGAGCAACTTCCTATGCTTCGGCAGTAAAGAAAACCTATAGAACAATTGAAACGCAAACTGAGAGCAAGCACTCCAAGGACAAAGAACACCGCCAAAGTAACAGGCAAACTCACTCGCACCTTCCTTCCCCGGCCATCCCAGAGCCTTCCAAACGTGTACCCACACGTACTGAAGAGGATGTCAATATGGAGATCTCCGTTTCCCAAAAACGACTTTTAAGTCCAATTACTAGCCCAGACCGTTCATCCGGGGCTAAACACACATCTCCCACTAAGGCCAAGAAAGGAAGAAACCGAAGCAGATAAAAAAAAAAAAAAAATGAAAATAATCCAGTGGAATTGCCGAGGTGTTAGAAGTAAATTAAATGACTTAATCATTTTTAACTCGCTCAACAACCCCTCAGTTATTTGTCTACAAGAGACTCATCTTAACCCCAGTGTTGAGTTCAAACTAAAGAACTACACCACCTATAGGAAGGACAGGTTGGCGCCTGGAGGGGGGGTCGCAGTTGCAGTCAGCGACTGCCTTCCCCAAGTGGAACTACCACTGGCCACCACCTTGGAAGCAGTCGCTATAAAAACGAAACTGCACAACAAACTCGTAACCATCTGCTCCCTTTACCTACCTCCCGACCCTCGTTTTCCATTAGAGGAACTAAACGGGTTGATTGAACAACTACCCCACCACAAACTGATAGTGGGAGATTTCAACTCCCACCATCGCATGTGGGGTAGCAACAAAACCTCTCCTCGAGGGGAGCAGATGGAAGAAGTGCTCAACACCAACAACCTGGTCCTCCTAAACACTGGCAGTCCCACTCGAGTAGACAATACTAGGGGTTCATTTTCATGTATAGATTTATCCATATCATCTCCTGCGTTGTCTGACAACACGCAATGGAAGACGCATGATGACACCATGCTCAGCGATCATTTCCCAGTAATATTAAAAATAGGGGGTGACCACGCTACGGCTCCTCCAGCCTACGGAGACAACCCACCCCCTCCCTGTCCCAAATTTAACATCAAAAAAGCCAACTGGGAAATGTATCGCACAACCACCAACGTCAACATCACAGGGGATAATATGGGTAACAAAATATTAAATTTATCAAACTCAATTTTTTATTCAGCTATTAAGCATATACCAAAAACCTCGGTATTTCACAAGCATAGAGTTCCCTGGTGGACATCAGACTGCAGAAAAGCACTTTGCAAGCGGAATAGGGCTTACCGAACTTTTAAAAATAACCCTATTGCACCAAATTTTATTACTTTTAAAAAGACGCAAGCAGAGGCCCGTAGAACAATAAAACAAGCCAAACGAAAGTCTTGGCATGATTACATCTCCACAATAAACGCAAACACTCCTCTATCACAAATCTGGTCAGCCGTCCGTAAAATCGACGGCAAATACACACCAAACATTAAGACCCTAACCATTGGAAACACGTTTGTAGATGCTCCCCTGGACATCGCAAACACAATCGCAGACACATTTACGCAAACAAGCAACACAAATAACTATTCACCAACCTTTTTACAACACAAACAAAGACGGGAAGCAGAACCTCTGAACTTCCATACACAGACACACCACGATTATAACACCCCCTTCCAACTACACGAGCTTCAACAAGCCTTAAGCTCGTGTAGAGGAACCTCTGCTGGCCCAGATGAGATTAGGTATGAGATGCTGCAACATTTGAATTCAATTTCACTGAATTTTTTTTTGGAAATATACAACGTAATTTGGATTAGTCAAGAATTCCCAAAAACATGGAGACATGCCCACGTCATACCTATTCTCAAAAAGGGGAAGGACCCAAAGAGTCCTTCCTCTTATCGCCCTATAGCGCTTACCAACTGCTTATGCAAAGTATTAGAACGTATGGCCAATAACAGATTAAAATTCATCCTAGAGTCTCAAAATTTAATAGTTCCTGCCCAATGTGGTTTCAGGAAAAATAGAAGTAGTCTTGACCATTTGGTCAACCTAGAACAAGATATCCTCTCCTCCTTCGAGAGGAAAGAATATCTTGTTGCTTGTTTTTTAGATTTAGAAAGAGCCTACGACATGGCATGGCGACGTGGTATCCTCGAAAAACTCTATGCCCTTGGCCTTAGAGGGAATCTCCCTATTTTCATTCAAAATTTTCTAAAAGACCGTACATTTTCGGTCAAAAATCAAAATTTCTTTTCAACAACACGCACACAAGAAAATGGCGTACCACAGGGAAGTGTGTTAAGTCCCACATTATTTATGTTGCTCATAAACGATATTCTACCCGCTCCACCTCGGAACCTTAAATACTCATTATACGCTGACGACGTCGGAATCTGGCATTCCTCACCGAACGCCAAGTTTTCCGGCTCTCGCGTACAACTGGCCCTGGACTCGCTCCAGGACTGGTCTGACAAATGGGGATTTAAGTTTTCGGAATTAAAGTCAACAGTAATTGTATTTTCACGCAGAGCCCAGGCAGAAATAAATCTGCAATTACATGGTACTCCCATTCCAGTACAAAACTCAACCTTTTTCCTTGGCCTGAAACTGGACTCCAGGCTAAACTGGAAGGCCCATGTAAAATACCTAGTTGATGCGTGCAACAAGAGAATTAATTTGCTACGTAAACTAACGAGCACAAATTGGGGAGCAGATAGGAAATCCCTGCTAATGATTCATAAGTCCCTGATTAGATCTAAACTAGACTATGGGTGTCAGATATATGGTTAGGCAACACCAACCACGTTACAACCCCTGAACATCATCCAAAACAAAGGCCTAAGAATAGCACTTGGAGCATTACGCTGCACAAGGATCGAGAGGCTGGAGGTTGAAGCAAACGTACCCCCCCTCCACTACAGGCGCGAACTCCTTGCACTACGATACGTCGCCAAAGTGCTCCGTATCCCTCGACATCCCTGCAAGGAGACCATCAAACAACACGAGCACTTCACCAACTCCAGCCTAAATCCCCTCTCCATCAGGATCCGATCCTTGTGTGAGCAGTATTCAGTGCCACTGTGGTCAATAGAACAGATGGAAGCCACCCACTTACCACCGTGGAAAAACATCGCCCCGAAGGTCAAAATCAATCAAGACCTCAAGAAGAAGACGTCTTCCACATAAGAACTGAGACAGAAGACCCTGGAGACCATCCATAAGTACAATGACCACAGGGCACTGTACACTGATGGCTCCAAGTGCGGCCCCAAAACTGGGACAGGGTTATACTGCAACAAAACCCGGATGATGTTCAGATTGCCGGACCATACGAGCATATATATCGCCGAACTCTACGGTATATATCAAGCCTTAGAATATGCTCAATCTGACACACATAGTAATTTCGTCATATTCACAGATTCACTAAGTGCACTTCAGTCAATTAAGTCAGGTAACCATATGGAGAACTTCCTCTTGGGCAAAATCATTAGCACATTGTCGATAACTAACAAGTCCATTACTCTCTCTTGGGTTCCCAGTCACATTGGGATCTTCGGGAATGAGAAAGCGGACACCTTAGCCAAAACTGCCTTAGAAATAGACTCTATTACCGACATACCCCTGGACATAGGAACCTTCAATTCTGTTTTAAGAAAACAATTACACACCCACTGGCAACTCCAGTGGAACAATCTCGACATCTCGCACAAACAAAAGGAACACATAACAGATTGGTCGACATCATACAGAAATAACAGACAGGAGGAAATCGCCATAGCAAGACTGAGGATGAATTCGACCCGCCTCACCCACCTAAACCTATACATTAATGGCGTATTTCCTCCCCAATGCAACACCTGCAACACTATACTATCCATAAGACACATACTCATACACTGCTCAAGATACAACACACAGCGCCAAGCGCTTATACAACACTGCAAACTTAAGAAAATTCAGCTAAGCACCACAAATCTTTTGACCGACGACCGTTTACTTATTGACAAAGTAGTATTTTATTTGCGCACTACAGGACTATTGTGGAAATTATAATGGTAGATTAAAAAGGATCGCAGGTTCACACCAGGCTTAATGACCTCATTATAGGTCGATAGCCTTAAAGATATATAAAAAAAAAAAAAAAAAAAAAACACTCGACAGACTCGCTTCTAGCTAACTGCCAGCTTCGCCCCCTCTGGATTGAAGAAAAATCATTGCTTGGACAACCGACGACTCGACGTGCCAGGTTTCAGTCTTACCCATTCTCAAATCTACTACATATCTCATTCCCCCGTGTATTCCTATTGTATGTTAGGATTAATGTTATTATTGTTTTGTTAATTCATGTTGTATGTTTGATTATATTTCATACTGAAATATTAAATGGTTAATACTGTCCTGTCTTTTGGCGTACCAAATGTCTGATGCGTTCTATATCCCCCTTCTAACTTTGTTGTGGCTTGGGCACTCGGTATGCCATTGTGGATAACAGATATCTTTCCAGCCTGAGCCATAACAATATATATATATATATATATATATATATATATATATATATATATATATATATATTATATAAAAATATATATATATATATATAACTATATATATATATGAATATATATATATAACTATATATATATATATATGTATATATATATATATATATATATATATATATATATATATATATATATATATATATATATATATCCACAATAAAGTAATGTCGTGGCACATTAGTAAAATAATTCTTTCATCACACAGTCGGAAAAAGGAGACACTAATGTCGAATGTTCTGTATATTTCGATAACCAATCCGCGGTATTTCAGCACATTGCAAATAAAGATCACCGCATGCATTGTGATGATGCTGAAATAATTTATAAATCAAAATGTAGCTTCAGAAGGAAAATAATCGAGTCTTCCCTGAAAAAATATTTCCCTAATTTCAACATATCAAATGGTGAGTGGTCACCTGACTGCATTACTACCTCAGCAGTCAACCAAATACTACCTCATTTACTCCAAGGTCACAAAATCCGACGTGACCCGCGGAGCGTCGGTCACGTAACCTGAGCTTGTTCCTTTTCCCACCTCACATTTTTTGTATATATGTATATGCCTTCCACTATGTATTCATTCTGCTGAAGAAGGTTACAGGACGAAATATACAGGACGTTCGACATTAGTGTCTCCTTTTTCCGACTGTGGGATAATTTATATATATATATATATATATATATATATATATATATATATATATATATATATATATATATATATATGTATGTATATATATGTATGTATATATATATATACGTGTGTGTGTGTGTGTGTGTGTGTGTGTGTGTGTGTGTGTGTGTGTGTGTGTGTGTGTATACATGCAAAATAACCACAGGAAAAGGGAAACTTGTAGCCAGTAAGTCACTCACTCTCACTCCACTGGATCTTGAACCTCAGGTATATTCTGGTCTGCCAACAGAAATCCTCTCCATGCCCATCGATCCTGTGCTACTTCCATCCAGGTTGCTCTATTCCTCTTCTGTCCATCTCGGCATCCACACCGTCCATCCATCTCGTTCGAGGTCTCCTTCTGGATGTTCTACCAGGCATTCTACCCATCATAACTCGTTTTGGAATCCTATGGTCCTCTATACGCGCCACATGCCCGTCCCATCTCAATTTTGTTCTATCTATAACATCTTTTATTTTCTCATCTTTAGTTATTTCTCCCAGCACATTATTGTGTCGTTCTCTCGACTTATTTTCATTTTCATCAAAAACTGGTCCGGTAACTCGTTTCACTTCTGTATTCTCAATATTGTATTCTCACAATTAAGGTCAATAATCTAACATACGCTGATGATGTGGACCTAATTACTAAGAGTAGAGATGATTTGAAAGATGTAATCACCCCCACTAAGAGAGACAGCAGAAAGAGTTGGGCTGCAAATATTTTTTATAAAACCAAACTAATGTGTATGAGTAGAGAGGAGAGGAACGTAGAGGATGTGGTTTTTGGAGACAAGAGAATAGAAGAGGTAGATAGTTTCAAATATCTAGGTGCAACAGTAATAAATAGAAACGAGATTAAGACAGAAATAAATATAAGAATCGCTTCAGCAAACAGATGTTATTTTAGCTTTATACCAATATTAAAGAAGAGAAATATATCAAGAAACACGAAATTAAGAATCTACAATTCAATCCTACGACCTATAGTTTTATATGCCAGCGAGACATGCTGCTTAACAAAGCAAATGTACTTTCGTATATTACATCTTGTCTCCCCCCCTCCGGGGGGGGAGACAATACAATGCGGGGGGGGGGGCTTACCTCCATCGACCTGACCAACACATAGGGTTCAATCTGGCGAAAACGTCTTGGTCACCATTTGGGTTACCAATTTATCACATTCAAATGTCCATAGCTTAAGTGTATATTTTGATTAAAAGTTCCTGGTATTAAGCAAGATTCTATTACATTTCTTTCATGTAGGTTTTTTCCTTTGGCTAAAATTGTTGCCTTAGAGCAATCAATATGATGGTTGTATAATGCTTTGTGTTGAAATAATGCATTATTTTCCTGGGCAGATCTTACACTATATTTATGTTGGGAAATACTTGTTTCCAAGTTTTCCCAGTTTTTCCAATATATATATACTCTTCTAACAATCTTCGAATGAAATTTTAAAGACAACACCGTTGTTGTTAGGTGGGTTGTTCTTAATTAAATTATTCTTAATGGTTTGGTCATATTCAAAAGCTTCTTTGATATTCAATTTCTTCCTTCATGAAAAGGAAGAACAGGTGTATTAAGTTGTTTATGGTTTTCTTGTTCTTGATTGTATGCTTTGTAAATACGTTTCTTGGCAGTATTGTGACATTGATTAAAAATATGAGTGGGATATTTGAACTTTTACCCAATATTCCGGACGGTTCTAATTTCGTCATCAATAATTTCAGGATCTGAAATCCTGTAAGCTCTTAAGTACATGGAAATAAAAACTAATCTTTTTACATTGATATGGTGATTAGAATAAAAATGAACATAGGAAAGAATGTTGGTAGGTTTTCTATAGACTTTTCTTTTCTGAATACCATTATCTCTGATTATTTAAAAAGATTACAAAGGCGGAGCTTGCCGACAGGAGACCATTTGGTCCATATCCAGCTCGGATGCGAAAAAATTATAATAATGATAAATAAATGAATAAATAAAAGAATATATGAAAAAGCATAATATGTATAGTTAAATGATAAACAAACGAATAAATAGTAAATAATAATAGATTGACATATCGTCGTCGGCATCCCCTCGTTGTCCGAGGAAGGGAGAACCCTCACTTCCCTCTCTTCAGGATGTTCCTCCGTGCCGATATTTAATGTTACTGAGCAACTCGGTGCCGGAAAAGCCGCGGGCATGAATCGCAGGGGAGGGTCGATGGAGGCTGGGGCTGCGTCGCCTTCACTTTCCTCTCTTCGCTTCGTTGTTTATTCCGTTCTCTCCGTTGAATTTCGAAGCCCTCCACGCCACTCTTGACCGCTTGTCTCCACACCAACCGGTCCTGAGCCATGTCTTCCCAGTCAGTAGGGGGGGACGCCAACTTGTGTCAAAGAGAGCTTGAGTTGGTCCTTGTAACGGCGCTTAGGGGCTCCACGTGGTCTTTTGCCGTGAGCCGGTTCTCCGAAGAGAATGATTTTAGGAAGGCAAGAGGGTTCCATCCGAGCGACGTGTCCCACCCAGCGAAGGCGGTGCTGGAGGATAGGGCCGCACGAGAGAGGACCTCGTTGTTGGTGATACAATCCTTCCAGTGAATGTAGAGGATCTGCCGGAGCTTGAATTGTTGGAAACTCTCGAGGCGTTTAATGCCGCGTTTGTAGAGGGTCCAGGTTTCGCACGCGTAGAGGAGGGTGTAGAGAACCACGGCCCGGAACACCATGATTTTAGTGTGCACGGTGAGCCCGTGGTTGGTGAGGACGCGATGGCCAAGACGTCCATATAACTAATAACAAATGGGAATCAAACAAACAATAATAAACAGACAAGTGATAACAAATCAAATAATATAAAATAAATTATAGTCATTACAGCATCTTACTTAGGTGTTTATTTAAATGATTCTTAAAGCTTCGAACTGAACTACATTGTACTGCCTCTGCAGGAAGTTTATTCCATTTATTAACTACACGGTTGGCAAATTTGTTTCTACCTACTTCCAAATTAAATATATTTCCAGACAGTTTGAGCCCATTGTTTCTTGTCTGATTCTGATTCAGTGTGAAAATGTAGTCACTTGACGTTTTCAATTCCCTTTAGAATCTTAAAGACCTGTATCAAGTCACCTCTGAATCTACGCTTTTTAAGGAAAGCAGATTCATATGTTTTAGTCGATTTTCGTATGATTTGTTTTTTATATTTGGAATAATTTTTGTGGCTCGCCGTTGTACTTTTTCCAATCTGTCAGTGTCTCTAATGAGATTCGGTGACCATATGAAAACAGCATATTCCAAATAAGGACGAACTAACGATTTATGTAGCTTGCTAATGGTTGAATGATCGAAAACAAAGAGTTGTTTTAAATGGAAAAACTTCTAGATGGAGAAATGTTACAAGCGGAGTTCCTCAGGATTCATTTCTTGGGCCACTTCTTTTCATAGTATATATAAATGATATAGACCATGGACTAAAATCTATTGTTTCCAAATTTGCTGATGATACAAAACTGTGCGCAATGGCAGATTATCACTTAAATCAATTAGATATTCAAAACTTAGATAAATTATAGCAATGGTCTGAAAAGTGGCTAATGAAATTTAACACAAGTAAATGCAAGGTAATGCACATAGGTAAAAATAACAGTAAGTACGATTACAAGTTATTTGGAAATTCGTTAACAAAAGTGAATAGTGAAAAAGATCTCGGCGTAATTATTAGTAACGATCTCAAATCATCTAAGCAGTGTATTTCAGCCTCTGAGAAAGCAAATAAGATTCTAGGACTGATTGCGCGATCTTTTGACTTCAAAAGTCCATCACTCATTAACAAGCTATATAAATCGTTAGTTTGTCCACATTTGGAATATGCTGTTTCCGTATGGTCACCGAATTTCATTACAGACATTGACAGATTGGAAAAAGTACAACGGCGAGCCACAAAACTGAATCCAAATACCAAAAATAAATGATATGAAAATCGACTAAAAGATATGAATCTGTTTTCCCTAAAAAAAAAAAAAAAAAATGTAGACTCAGAGGTGACTTGATATAGGTCTTTAAAATTCTAAAGAGAATTGACATCAAAAGTGACAACATTTTCACATTAAATGAGAATCAGACAAGAAATAATGGTCTCAAACTGTCCGGAAATAGATTTAATTTGGAAGTGGGTAGAAACAACTTCGCCGACCGTGTAGTTAATGAATGGAATAAACTTCCTGCACAGGTAGTGCAATGTAGTTCAGTTCGAAGCTTTAAGAATTATTTGAAAAAACACCTAAGCAAGATGCTGTAATGATTATAATTCATAAGATATTATATGTTTTTGTTTTGCTATCATTTGTCTGTTTGTCATTTGTTATTAGTTATATGTCAATTTATTATTATTTACTATATACCTGTTTGTAATTTAACTATACCTATGCATTTATGTATTCTATTTGTTATTTACATTATTGTATTTTTTATTTATTCAATTGTTATTATCATGAATTTTTTCGCATCCGACCTAGATATAGACCAAAAGGTCTCCCGTCGGCATGCTCCGCCTTTGTAATCCTTTGTAATTTTTGTAATCCTTTGATGGGCTTTTGAAGTCAAAAGATCGCGCAATCAATCCTAGAATCTTATTTGCTTTCTCAGAGACTGAAATACACAGCTTAGATGATTTGAGATCGTTACTGATAATTACGCCGAGGTCCTTTTCACTATCCACTTTTGTTAACGATTTTCCAAATAACTTGTAATCATACCTACTGTTATTTTCACTTATGTGCATTACCTTGCATATACTTGTGTTAAATTTCATTAGCCACTTTTCAGACCATTGCTGTAATTTTTCTAAATATTCTTGAATATCTAAATGGTTTAAGTGATCATTTGCCATTGCGCACAGTTTTGTATCATCAGCAAATTTGGAAACAGTAGATTTTAGTCCATGGTCTATATCATTTATATATACTATGAATGGAAGTGGCTCATGAACAGAACCCTGAGGAGCTCCACTCGTAACATTTTTTATCCAGAATTTTTTTAATTAAAAACAATTCTCTGTTTTCGATTATTCAACTAATTTCTAGTCCAACTTAATAGGCTACCACTTATTACGTGCGAAGCTAATTTAGTAAGTAGTCTTTCGTGGGGAACGGTATCAAAATCCTTTGCAAAGTCTACATATATTCAATTTATATTGTTTCTTATGTCATAAATTGAGATAACTGTTTTGTAGAATTCGAGTAAGTTAGTCACGTAAGGACGTTTCCGCCTGAAACCATGCTGGCTATCATTTATCAAACAGTTACTTTTTAAATTATGTGCGAAAGCATATCTGATGATAGTTTCCATCATTTTTCCTACGATTGAAGTCAAACTTATAGGCCTGTAGTTATTTGGATTCTTTTTGTCACCTTTTTTTTTGAACATGGGAGTAACGTTAGCTAGCTTCCATTCTCTAGGGACATCTCCGGATATGATGGATTTCATGAAAATGATTTCTAATGGAACAACAATCTCATTTTTCATTTCATTTAAGATTCTTGGGTGATAACCGTCAACCCCTGGTGTTTTATTAACTTTGAGTTTCTCTATACACCTTTTAATTTGTTCTTTTGTTATATTTACCGTTATGAGAAAATTTACCCTAGACTTTTCACAGGTTTTACTTTGGAGTTCACTTTGAGTTGTTTCATTTACGAATACTGAGCTTAAATAGTTGTTTAAAATATCACACATTCCTTCATTTGAATATTCAAGTTGACCGTCAGCAGATAAACGTAGACCAACGGGATTCCTAATATTTTTTTTATCTCTAGTGTAACTATAGAATTCTTTGGATTTATCAGCGATATTCATTTCGTATTGTCGTTTTTTTTTTTGTATTTTTTAAATTTCTCTGTATTAATACATAACTGATAATCGTTAGATGCACCCGAGCACTTGTATTTCTTATAAGCCTGTCTCTTTTTAGCAATGCTTTTTTCAGTCTCTTTGTCAAGCCATTTTGGGCGAGCCTGATTTAGGGGACGTCTGTTCTTAAAAGGGATGTAAGTATGAATCATCATAGTAAGCGTATTTTGAAATATTTCCCACATCTGATCTACAGGTCTTTCACTTAATTTTACCTGTCGGTCTAAGCTGAAGCTCCTGACGTAGTCCTATGAACTGAGCTTTACTGAAATAGGGTATTTTAGAAACACAAGTATCGAAAATTTCTAGTAGTTTGAATTTAACTAAGTTGTGATCGCTATTTGCAACAGTTTCATCGAGTTCTACATCGGTTATCATGCTTTCTCAGCTAGTGATCAATAGATCGAGTAAGTTTCCCTGTTTTGTGGGCTCTTTTACAACAGTTTGTCATCTGCTAATGATAATGTTTTTGGCCTATATATTACACCTACATTCATTTTATGTCAATTAGTTTGGGTTAATTATACCCACAAACTATAATATGCATCCTGTTTCACTTTTTCTAAAACACAAGCATGGACATTGCTTTTAACGTACAACAGAACACCCCACCTTTCTTGTGCTTTTTATCCGGATTAAAGTGTTTAAACCCCGTAATATTAAATTCAGCTTCAAGCTCTTTACTATTTAACCATGTCTCGGTTATTCCTCTCATATCAGGCTTTTCGCTTCTGACATACGCCTGTTTTTCTTGGAATTTATTCCTAATACTACGAGCATTAACGTACATGGTTTTAAGACACTCGTGATTATTTCTTTTTGACACGTTTTGAGTTTCAGTATCATTCCTTACATTATAATTTTGTTCTTTATTGACACCTTGCTGTATATTGATATTTGGTCCTTCATTGACATTCAATGCCTCATTAACATTTCCCCCATCACGGACATCTGGTCGCTCATGGTCATCCGATCTCTTTTGTACACTTTGTTCCCCAACGTGACCGCGTTTCACACAGGCCTCCCGTGACACTATATCCTACCGTGATATTCTGTCCTCCACTATCATTACATCCCATCGTAATATTTTGTCTTCCACTATCATTACATCCCATCGTGATCATTTGTCCTCAACTGTCATTACATCCCATCGTGACATTTTGTCTTTGACATTGCATCTTAATGTAATATTTCGTCCTCTACCGACATTATATCCTAAAATTATATTTTGTCCTATACTGGCATATTGTTCTACATTATTCCTATACTCTACTCTCTTTTCCAAATTACACTATTTCCCCTTCCCTTTGGGTTTCTACCCCTAAAAAGGAACTAGTTCATTACAAACTCCCACAATGCGGTTTGTAAGAACACCTTTGCCTCTGCGGGTAAGATGGATCCCATCAGAAGCATAAAGGTCATGACGCCTGGAAAAGAGATAAGAACATAAGAACATAAGAAATAAAGGAGACTGCAAAAGACCATAAGGCCTACACTAGGCAGCTCCGTATCCATCACCACCTGTCGTCCCCATCCATAAAGTTGTCTAATCGTTTTTTAAAACAACTGATAGTTTCAGCGCTTACTACGTGGTTACTAAGTTTATTCCATTCATCGACCACCCTATTTGTAAACCAATTCTTGCCTATTACCTTCTTAAATCTAAATTTGTCCAGTTTATACCCATTACTGCGAGTCCTGCCCTGTTGTTTTATTATGATGACCTTGTTTGCATCACCCTTGTTATAGCCTTTGATCCACTTGAACACTTCTATTAGATCACCCCGCACTCTGCGTCTTTCCAGAGAGTGTAAGTTTAGGTGCCTAAGCCTCTCTTCGTAAGGCAAATTTCCGAGTCCTTGTATCATTTTGGTCATTCTTCTCTGTACTGATTCTAGTGAATTTATGTCCATTTTGTAGGACGGAGACCAAAACTGTACCGCATAGTCCAGGATGGGTCTAACTATTGCTAGATAGAGTTTAATAATTACCTCTGCACTTCTATTTGTTACCGTCCTAGCAATGAAGCCTAATGCTCTGTTTGCTTTATTTCTGGCGCTAATGCACTGCTTCCTGGTTTTAAGGTCCGGACTCACCAGAACTCCCAAGTCCCTCTCGCACTCAGATTTTTCTAAAAACGTGTCATCTAAGTTGTATCTATTTTCGGGGTTGTGTAGCCCTACGTTTAACACGCTACACTTAGAGATATTGAAGTTCATTTGCCATTTCACCGACCATGTTAACAGTTTATCAAGATCATCCTGCAGAATCTGGGCGTCTTCTCCTGACCTAATTAGGCGTCCTATTTTAGTGTCGTCCGCAAACTTACTAACATCACTATTTAACCCATCGTCTAAGTCGTTTATATACATAATGAACAATAAGGGACCCAAAACCGAGCCCTGGGGGACCCCGCTAGTAACATTGCCCCACCTAGATTTTATTCCATTTATGGTGACCCGCCGTTTTATGTTACTAATCAAAGCTCTAATTCATTCTAACACTTTTTCTCCTATGCCATGGGCTTTGATTTTATTTGGTAGTCTCTGGTGTGACACCTTGTCGAACGCTTTGCTAAATTCAAGGTAAATAACATAGTAATTTTCATTGTTGTCTGATGCCTTATATACCTTAGTGTAAAAGGATAGAAGATTAGTTACGCATGACTTACCTTTGGAGAAACCATGCTGTGAATCACGAATTAAATTATGCCCTTCAATGTGTTCTCTGAGTCTATTTACTATTATTGATTCAAGCATCTTTCCTATAACCGACGTCAAACTGATTGGCCTGTAGTTGCATATGGTCGATCTATCTCCCTTCTTAAAAACATGAACAACGTTTGCCTGCCTCCAAGCAGTTGGAACAGAACCAGTGTCTACCGATTTATTGAATATTTCAGTTAACCGGTCGCAGATTTCAAATATACACTCCTTAAGCATTCTTGGAAAAATTTCGTCCGGACCCGGAGATTTTGTAGCTTTAAGTCTGTCAATCTGCTTGATAACTTCTTCTTTACTAATGCTGATATTAGTTAGGCTATTTTCTTCATCCCCTCTGAAAATCGGATCACAGTCAGGTACTTTATCTAACCTCTCATTAGTAAACACCGATAGAAAATAATTGTTAAACTCCTCACTCATTCATGTGTTTTGTGCATTACCAAGAATCAAGAAAGTGGTACCCCAGTTGCGTGCACAATCGTGATATCCTCTCATTGATCCCTATGTCTCTACTGAGGTGCTAAGATAAAAAGGAGTGTGGAGGGGTGTGGAGTGGATTCAGGGATGGAAGGGGTGGGAATGATTTTATGCCTTTTCCCTTTTGGCTACCTCCCTTGTAAGGGGAAAAAAGCCTTGGTATATGTATGTATGCATGTATTATTGTTATTACTATTATTATTACTATTATTATTACTATCATTACTACTATAATTATTATAATTATTATTATAATTATTATTATTATTATCATTATTATTATTATTATTATTATTATTATTATTATTATTATTATTATTATTATTATTATTATTATTATTATTATTATTATTATTATTATTATTATTATTATTATTATTATTATTATTATTATTATTATTATTATAATAATTATAATAATTATAATAATTATAATAATTATAATAATTATAATAATTATAATAATTATAATAATTATAATAATTATAATAATTATAATAATTATAATAATTACAATAATTACAATAATTACAATAATTACAATAATTACAATAATTATAATAATTATAATAATTATAATAATTATAATAATTATAGTAATTATAATAATTATAATAATTATAATAATTATAATAATTATAATAATTATAATAATTATAATAATTATAATAATTATAATAATTATAATAATTATAATAATTATAGTATAATATAATAATTATAATAACAATTATAACAATTATGATAATTATGATAATTATAATAATAATAATAAGTATAATTATTATGATAATTATAATTATTATGATAATTATAATTATTATGATTATGATGATTATTACGATTATTACGATTATTACGATTATTATGATTATTATGATTATTATGATTATTACAATTATTACAATTATTACAATTATTACAATTATTACAATTATTACAATTATTACAATTATTACAATTATCACAATTATCACAATTATTACAATTATTACAATTATTACAATTATTACAATTATTACGATTATTACGATTATTACGATTATTACGATTATTACAATTATTACAATTATTACAATTATTACAATTATTACAATTATTACAATTATTACAATTATTACAATTATTATTATTATTATTATTATTATTATTATTATAATTATTATAATTATTATAATTATTATAATTAATTATTATAATTATTATAATTATTATAATTATTACAATTATTACAATTATTACAATTATTACAATTATTACAATTATTACAATTATTACAATTATTACAACTATTACAACTATTACAACTATTACAACTATTACAACTATTACAACTATGACAACTATTACAACTATTACAACTATTACAACTATTACAATTATTATAATTATTATAATTATTATAATTATATATGCATGTATTATTGTTATTACTATTATTATTACTATTATTATTACTATTATTATTACTATTATTATTACTATTATTATTACTATTATCATTATTATTATTATTATTATTATTATTATTATTATTCCCTGTGGTGGGGGAAAAGAATACTGCCACCAAGTTTTCCCACTTGGATCGTAAGAGGCGAGAAGAAAGGGACGGGGAGAGGGACTAGGCATCCTTCTCCCTGTAGCCCCAAGGGGCAAATTCCTAAAAATCAAAGGAAAGGCATAAGGGGTGCTGGAGGGCCTCGGGCCAGCACCCTAAGGTTTGGGTCTTTTAATGTGCGTGGATGTGGTACAGATGAGAGTAAAAGGGAAGAGATAGGTAGTATGTTTGTGAGAAGAAAGTTGGATGTGTTGGCTTTGAGTGAAACTAAGTTGAAAGGGAAGGGTGAGTGTAAGTTTGGGAGTGTAAGTGGGAGGTTATCAGGAGTGAAGAGAGGGCGAGGGAGGGAAGGGGTGGCTATTCTAGTAAGTGAGGAGATAGGTAAAGGGGTAGTGGAGTGGAAGGAGGTTTCCTCAAGGATAATGTGGATGAAGGTGAAACTGGGAAAGGAGATGTGGGTCTTTGTAAGTGCATATGGGCCGGGCAGTGAGAAGAACATGGAAGAAAGGGAGGCCTTTTGGATAGATTTAAATGAGTGCATAGAGGGTTTAGGAAGAAATGTCAATGTAATAGTACTGGGAGACCTTAATGCTAGGGTGGGAAATGGTCCAATCGATGGAGTGGTTGGGAAGTGTGGAGTTCCAGGAAAGAATCGTAGTGGAGAGTTGATGGTGGAAATGTGTCTAGAAAGAGAGTTGATGATAGCAAATACAGTGTTTCGGAAGAAAGTCAAGCATAAGTACACATGGGAGAGGGTGGTGGAGGGAAGGGTGGTAGATAGAGCGCTAATGGATTATGTAGTGGTAAATAGGATTATGATAGGAAGAGTTAAGGATGTACATGTGCTAAGGGGAGAGGGTGGGGGAATATCAGATCATTTTTTGGTGGAAGGTAAGCTGAGAGTGGAGGATAGATGGAGAAGGAGGAAAGGGACAAAAGGTAGGGAGGTTCTTAGAGTGAACTCCTTGAATGAAAAGGAAAAGGAGAAGGAGTACGAAAAGAAGCTGAAGGAGGAGTGGGAGGGAGTAAAGGATAGAGCAGAGATGGGTGTGGAGGAGGAATGGGGATGGTTCAAGGAGGGAGTCTTAAAGTGTGCAAGGATGGTGTGTGGAACAAGAAGGACAGGGGGAAATAGAAGAAAGGGTAGTGAATGGTGGGATGAGGAAACAAAGAAGGCTGTAGAAGAGAAGAAGCGAGCATTCACAGATTGGTTACAAAAGAGGACAGGGGAGTCATATGAGACGTACAAAGAAAAGAAAAGAGAAGTAAAGCAAAAGGTAAAGGAGGCAAAGAGGAGAGCAGATGTGAAATGGGGTAGGAGTATGACAGAAAATTTTGAAAGTAATAAAAAGATGTTTTGGAAAGAAATTAAGAGAGGAAGAGGAGGCGAATCAAGTAGGGAAGAAAAGGTAAAAGGTACAGATGGAGAGTTGATAATGGAAGAGATGGCAGTGAGGGGAAGATAGGCAGAATATTTTAGGGAGTTGCTGAATGTGAAGGAGGATAGGGAAGGAAAGATAGCTGCAGTGGGAAATGCTAAGAAAATGAGAGTGATGAGTGAGGAGAATGGAGGAGAAATAAGGAAGGATGAGGTGAAGGCAGCTGTAAAGATGATGAAAGCAGGTAAGGCACCTGGTCTGGATGGATGTCATGCAGAATGTCTGAAAAAGGGAGGTGCAGTGATGGTGGACTGGTTGGTGAGGTTATTTAATGTTTGCTGGAGAGAGGGTAGAGTACCGGA
>NC_134813.1:6378386-6385886 GCF_046742065.1 Oratosquilla oratoria
GCTACCACTTATTCCATGTAAAGTTAATTTAGTAAGTAGTCTTTCGTGTGGGACGGTATCAAAAGCTTTTGCAAAGTCTAGATATACTAAATCTATATTGTTTCTTTTGTCATAATTCGATATACTACGACAGTCCCTCCGTTATGCTGTAACCCAATCCCTCGTTACTGTCCTGTACCATTTCTCTGAATATTCATTTCCTTTTTTCGCCTACCTACCCTGTGGTGGGGGTAGAAGAATACTGCCACCAAGTATTTCCACTTGAGTCGTAAAAGGCGACAAAAAAAGGGACTGGGATGGGATTAGAGTCCTACTACCTGTAGCCCCAAAAGGGGACATTCCTAAAAAAGAAAGTAAAGGCATAAGAGGGTCTGGGAGCTTTCCAACCAGTACCCTAAGGTTTGGGTCTTTTAATGTGCGTGGATGTGGTACAGATGAGAGTAAAAGGGAAGAGATAGGCAGTATGTTTGTGAGAAGAAAGATGGATGTGTTCTCTTTGAGTGAAACTAAAATGAAAGGAAAGGGCAACTGTGAGTTTGGGAGTGTAAGTGGGAGGTACTCAGGAGTGAAGAAGGGACGAGGGAGAGAAGGGGTGGCTATACTAGTAAGTGAAGAGATAAGTAAGCGGGTAGTGGAGTGGAAGGAGGTGTCATCAAGGTTGATGTGGATGAAGGTGAAGCTGGGAAAGGAGATGTGGGTTTTTGTAAGTGCATATGGGCCTGATAGTGCGATGAGAGTAGAGGAAAGGGAGGCATTTTGGGTAGTTATAAATGAGTGCATAGAGGGATTAGGGAGAAATGCCAATGTAGTTGTATTGGGAGACCTAAATGCTAGGGTAGGAAATGAACCAATTGAAGGAGTGATTGGGAAGTATGGAGTTCCAGGTAAAAATCGTAGTGGGGAAATGATGGTGGAGATGTGTCTTGGCAGAGAGTTGATGATAGCAAATACAGTTTTTAAGAAGAAAGTCAAGCAGAAGTACACATGGGAGAGGGTGGTGGATCGAAGGGTGGCAGATAGAGCGTTAATGGGCTATATAGTGGTGACCAGGAGTATGGTAGGAAGAGTTAAGGATGTACATGTTCTAAGGAGAGAGAGTGGGGGAATATCAGATCATTTGCTGGTGGAATGTAAATTGAGAGTGGAGAATAGGTGGAGAAAGAGGAAAAGGGCAGAAGGTAGGGAGGTACTTAGAGTGAACTGCTTAAATGAGGAAAAAAAGGAGAATGAGTATAAGAAGAAGCTGAGAGAGGATTGGGATGGAGTAAAGGATAGACTAGAACTAGGAGTGTAGAAGGAATGCACCTCCTGGTTGACGGGTCATCCCTGCACCTTGTCCACTGCCCTGGGTCAGAAGAAGTGTCGCAAGACAAAGCACATCCACAGCAAGGCCGCTTCATTTAATCGGCAACCCCTCCTCTCCGTCCCCACGTGCATAAAAAGAGAAGAAGGGGAGAAATCCCTTCGGGCTGCGTCAAATTTTGCTCACACATACTACCTCACCCCCCATCCCCCCGCTCATTCCACCTCATGCATCACAACATCATCCATATACAACCATTCTCCATTCACCCACCCCTGTCTTCTGCCCTCTCCCGTCCTTCCTCAACAGACATTCCCCTCTTCCCCAAAGCCCCCTTCACCCCATCCATCCACCTCATCCTAGGACGTCCCCTCATGATCACTCCCTCCACATCTGCCTTCCATACCTCTTTTACTAGTCTTTCTTCACTCATTCTTTCCATGTGTCCAAACCATCCTAATATTCTTTCATTAACCCTATCTCCCAATTCCCTTTCCACCCCCGTTCATCTCCTCACCACCTCATTTCTCACTCTATCTACCCTAGTAACACCCCATCATACTTCTCAGACACCTCATCTCAAACATATTCAAACTCCTTCTCTCTTCCTCTCTTATGTTCCATATTTCTGCCCCATACAGTGCTGTTGGCACAATCACTCCTTCATACAGTCTCCTCTTAGCATCCATTCCCAAATGTCTATTCCTCATTAAACTCCTTAATCCACCAAGGCATTTACTCGCTTCTCTCGATCTACATTCTACCTCCACCATAACTCCACCTTTTCCTGCCACATTTCCACCCAAGTATCTAAAACTATCCACTTCCTCCAGTCACTCTCCCTTAATGCTCACTTCCAGATTACTGCCACTTTCACCCCTTGTACATCCACGCTGTTCCTTACTTTTACCCACATTTATCTTTAACTTTCTTCTATCACATACTCTCCCAAACTCTGGTACCAACTTCCTCAGTCCCTCCTCCGATCCTGCCACAAACGCATTGTCGTCAGCAAACAACAGCTGGCTCACCTCCCACTTTTCTCCATTTTCTTTAACCATCTCCAATCCCTGACTCACTACCCTTGCATTTACCTCTCGCACTACCCCATCCATGTTTAAGTTGAACAGCCAGGGCGACATAACGCATCCTTGACGAAGTCCCACCTTTACCTCGAACCACTCACTCTCTCCATTTCTAATCTTGACACAAGCTCTACTACTCTCAAAAAACTCTTGACAGCTCCTAAAAGCTTTCCTCTTATCCCATATAGCTGCATAACCTCCAATAGTGCCCTTCTTTCTACCCTATCGTAAGCCTTTTTCCAGATCCATAAAAGCCCAAAAAACATCCTTCCCCTTTCCTATAGCTTTCTCACGCATTTGTCTTACCACAAAGATCTGATCTACACAATCTCTACCCGTCCTAAATCCACATTGTTCCTCACCAATTACTCCCTCTGTTCCTCTGCTAATCCTCTCAATCAAGATCTTCCCATAAGCCTTCCCAACTACACTTAACAACCTAATCCCTCTGAAACTACTACATTCACACTTGTCCCCTTTTCCCTTGTAAAGTGGAACTATACAGGCACTCCTCCAGTCCTCCGGCACTCTACCCTCTCTCCAGCAAACATTAAATAACCTCACCAGCCAGTCCACCATCACAGTACCTCCTTTTTTTAGACATTCTGCATGGCATCCATCCAGACCAGGTGCCTTACCTGCTTTCATCATCTTAACAACTGCCTTCACTTCATCCTTCCCTATTTCTCCTCCATTCTCCTCACTCATCACTCTCATTTTCTTAGCATTTCCCATCGCAACTATCTTTCCCTCCCTATCCTCCTTCACATTTAGCAACTCCCTAAAATATTCTGCCCATCCTCCCCTTACTGTCTTCTCTTCCATTATGATCTCTCCATCTGCACCTTTTACCTTTTCTTCTCTGTTTGATTCGCCTTCTCTTCCTCTCTTATTTTCTTTCCAAAACATCTTTTTATTACTTTCAAAATTTTCTGTCATACTCTTACCCCACTTCACATCTGCTCTCCTCTTTGCCTCCTTTACCTTTTGCTTTACTTCTCTTTTCTTTTCTTTGTACCTCTCATATGACTACCTCGTCCTATTTTGGAACCAACCTGTGAAAGCTTGCTTCTTCTCTTCTACAACCTTCTTTGTTTCCTCATCCCACCATTCACTACCCTTCCTTCTATTTCCTCCTGTCCTTCTTGTTCCACACACCATCCTTGCACACTTTGTGACTCCCTCCTTGAACCATCCCCATTCCTCCTCCAAACCTAGCTCTACCTTCACTCCCTCCCACTCCTCCTTCAGCTTCTTCTTGTACTCCTTCTCTTTTTCCTTTTCATTTAAAGAGTTCACTCTAAGGACCTCCCTACCTTTTGTCCCTTTCCTCTTTCTCCACCTATCCTCCACTCTCAATTTACCTTCCACTAAAAAATGATCTGATATTCCCCCACCCTCTCCCCTTAGCACATGTACATCCTTAACTCTTCCTATCATAGTCCTATTTACCACTACATAATCCATCAACGCTCCATCTACCACCCTTCCATCCACCACCCTCCCCCATGTGTACTTATGCTTGACTTTCTTCCGAAACACTGTATTTACTATCATCAACTCTCTTTCTAGGCACATTTCCACCATCAACTCTCCACTACGATTCTTTCCTGGAACTCCATATTTCCCAACCACTCCATCAATTGGACCATTTCCTACCCCAGCATTAAGGTCTCCCAGTACTATTACATTGGCATTTCTCCCTGAATCCTCTATGCACTCATTTAAATCTATCCAAAAGGCCTCCCTTTCTTCTACACTGTTCTCACTGCCAGGCCCATATGCACTTACAAAGACCCACATCTACTTTCCCAGTTTCACCAATATCCACATTATCCTTGAGGAAACCTCCTTCCACTCCACTACCCGTTTACCTATCTCCTCACTTACTAGAATAGCCACCCTTTCCCTCCCTCGCCCTCTCTTCACTCCTGATAACCTCCCACTTACACTCCCAAACTTACCCTCACCCTTCCCTATCAACTTAGTTTCACTCAAAGCCAACACATCCATCTATCTCTTCCCTTTTACTCTCATCTGTACCACATCCACGCATATTAAAAGGCCCAAACCTTAGGGTGCTGGTCGGAAAACTACCAGACCCTCTTATGCCTTTACTTTTTCGTTTAGGAATTACCCCTGTGGGGCTACAAGGAGAGGGATGCCTAGTCCCACTCCCCGTCCCTTTCTTCTTGCCTCTCACGATCCAAGTGGAAGTTATTGGTGGCAGTATTCTTTTCCCCCACCACAGGGAATAATAATAAGAATAGTAATAATAATAATATTAATAATAATAATAATAATAATAATAATAATAATAATAATAACAATAATAATAATAATAATAATAATAATAATAATAGTAATAATAATGATAATAATAATAATAATAATAATAATAATAATAATAATAATAATGATAATAATGATAATAATAATAATAGTAATAATAATAGTAATAATTAATAATAATAATAATGATAATAATAATAATAATAATAATAATAATAATAATAAAAATAATAATAATAATAATAATAATAATAAAAATAATAATAATAATAATAATAATAATAATAATAATAATAATAATAATAATAATAATAATAATAATAATAATAATATAATAATAATAATAATAATAATAATAATAATAATAATAATAATAAATAATAATAATAATAATAATAATAATAATAATAATAATAATAATAATAATAATAATAATAATATAATAATAATAATAATAATAATAATAATAATAATAGTAATAGTAATAGTAATAATAATAATAATAATAATAATAATAATAATAATAATAATAATAATAATAATAATAATAATAATAATTATTAATAATAATAATAAAGATAAATAATAATAATAATAATAATAATTAATAATAATAATAATAATAATAATAATAATAATAATAATAATAATAATATAATAATATAAATAATGATAATAATAATAATAATAATAATAATAATAATATAATAATAATAATAATAATAATAATAATAATAATAATAATAATAATAATAATAATAATAATAATAATAATAATAATAATAATAATAATAATATAATAATAATAATAATAATAATAATAATATAATAATTAATAAATAATAATAATAATAGTAATAATAATAATAATAATAATAATAATAATAATGATAATAATGATAATAACAATAATAATAATGGTAATAATAATAATAATAATAATGATAATAATAATGATGATGATTACAAAGGATTACAAAGGCGGAGCATGCCGACAGGAGACCTTTTGATCCATATCTAGGTCGGATGCAAAAGAAAGAAAAAAAAATCATATTGATAATAAATTAAAACTATAATAATGTAAAAATAACAAATAAAATACATAAATAAATGCATAGGTATAGTTGAATAACAAACAAAAAGGTAAATAGTAAATGATTATAAATTGACATACAACCAACAATAAATGAAAATCAGACAGACAAATTACAACAAAACAAAAACAAACAACATAACATAAATTATAATCATTACAGCATCTTACTTAGGTATTTATCTAAATGATTCTTAAAGCTTCGAACTGAACTACATTGCACTACCTGTGCAGGAAGTTTATTCCATTCATTAACTACACGGTTGGCAAAGTTGTTTCTACCTACTTCCAAATTGAATCTATTTCCGGACAGTTTGAGACCATTGTTTCTTGTCTGATTCTCATTCAATGTGAAAATGTTGTCACTTTTGATGTTGTCAATTCCCTTTAAAATCAAGTCACCTCTGAGTCTACGCTTTTTTAGGGAAAACAGATTCATGTGCTTAAGTCGATTTTCGTATGATTTATTTTTGATATTTGGAATCAGTTTTGTGGCTCGCCGTTGTACTTTTTCCAGTCTGTCAATGTCTTTAATGAGATTCGGTGACCATACGGAAACAGCATATTCCAAATGTGGACGAACTAACGATTTATATAGCTTGTTAATGAGTGATGGACTTTTGAAATCAAAAGATCGCGCAATCAATCCCAGAATCTTATTTGCTTTCTCAGAGGCTGAAATACACTGCTTGGATGATTTGAGGTCGTTACTGATAATTACGCCGAGATCTTTTTCACTATCCACTTTTGTTAACGAATTTCCAAATAACTTGTAATCGTACTTACTGTTATTTTTACCTATGTGCATTACCTTACATTTACTTGTGTTAAATTTCATTAGCCACTTTTCAGACCATTGCTGTAATTGATCTAAATCTTCTTGAATATCTAATTGGTTTGAGTGATCATTTGCCACTCCGCACAGTTTTGTATCATCAGCAAATTTGGAAACAGTAGATTTTAGTCCATTGTCTATATCATTTATATATACTATGAATAGAAGTGGCCCAAGAACGGAACCCTGAGGAACTCCACTTGCAACATTTTTCCATCCAGAAGTTTTTCCATTTAAAACAACTCTCTGTTTTCGACCTTTCAACCAATTACTAGTCCAACCTAATAGGCTACCACTTATTCCATGCAAAGCTAATTTAGTAAGTAGTCTTTCGTGTGGGACGGTATCAAAAGCTTTTGCAAAGTCTAGATATATTAAATCTATATTGTTTCTTTTGTCATAATTCGAGATAACTGTGTTGTAGAATTCGAGTAAGTTAGTCACGCAAGAACGTTTCCGTCTGAAACCATGCTGGCTATCATTTATCAAACGGTTACTTTCTAAATGATATTCGATATCATCTCCGATGATAGTTTCCATTATTTTTCCTACGATCGAAGTCAAACTTATAGGCCTATAGTTATTTGGTTTCTTTTTGTCACCTTTTTTGAATATGGGAGTAACGTTAGCTAGCTTCCATTCTCTTGGGACATCTCCGGATATGATGGATTTCTTGAAAATAATTTCTAATGGAACAACAATCTCATTTTTCATTTCCTTTTTAAGATTCTTGGATGCCAACCGTCAGGCCCTGGTGTTTTATTAACTTTGAGTTTGTCTATGCACCTTTTAATTTTTTCTTTTGTTATATTTACCGTAGTGAGTAAGTTTACCCCAGACTTTTCACAGGTTTCAGTTTGGAATTCACTTTGAGGTGTTTCGTTTACGAATA
>NC_134813.1:6390886-6450886 GCF_046742065.1 Oratosquilla oratoria
ACATACATACATACATACATACATACATACAGTAAAGCTTTTTTCCCACCCATTCCATCCCTTTATATTCCGCTCCCACCCACCTCGTCTCTTCCTCTTCTCATGTGTCCTCTTGGATGACGGGTCATCCCTGCATTTCGCCCACTGCCCTAGATCAGAAGCAGTGTCGCAAGACACAGCACATTCACAATAAGGCCGCTTCATTAGATCGGGGATCCCCATTCTCCATCCCCTCATGCAGTAATGGAGAAGACGGGGAGAAAGGCCTTCGAATTGCGTCAATTCATTTTTCACACATACCCTCTCACCCACTTTCTCCACCCACTCCCTTTGAAGCATCATAGAAGCATCCATACACAACCATTCTCCATTCACCTCTATCTTCTCTCTTCTCCTGTCCTTCCTAAACAGACATTCCCCTCATTTCCAATGCACCTTTTACCTCATCCATCCATCACATCCTTGGTCACCCCCTCATGGTCACTCCTACCTCTGCCATTCACACCTCTTTTACTAATCTTTCTTCACACATTCTTTCCACGTGTCCATACAACACCAATACTTTTTAATAAGCCCTATCTCCCAACTCCCTTTTCACCCCCGTCCTCCTCCTCACCTCCTCCTTTCTAACTGTCTAGCCAAGCCACCCCTATCATACTTCTCAGGCACTATGGTAAAGTGTCCGAATGGTTAGGCTCAATGACTAAAACACGTAGAAATGTGTTGGCTCTTTATTTGTAGCACAGAATATGATATGTGTGTCGGAGGCTGAATGGGGGAGAGAACTAATCGGCACTGTGAATATGCTATCACACTTACTCTTTGTGTCCTGAACCAGCACTTGCTTGACCACGACCGCCTGGTAGCGTAGTCAGAGATAATCTGCGTATTGTCCGGAGCGGGCTAGTCGCCCTGCTGGTTCAGCGTAGCGAGTCATCCAATCAGATGCTAGCATCTGGGTCACGTGATGACGCGCATCTGGGAACAATGGTCACGCTAGGTCGCGTCCCCCCGCCAGCTTAACGCGGGAACACGTGACCCAACGCGAGACGCTTACCATAGAAATAGTCATGCGTTCTACTCATGCCACATCCCTCCCCCTGCCAACAAAAGGCAGCGACAGCCGCCGAAACACAAATACCAATTCAGCGTGAGGGAAAAACCGATGTGTACGACGTAAAGAGGTGGCCCACCAAAAATGGGTCGCCTAGTTACGTCAATCACTACGATAAAAAAAAAACCTCCGCGGCAAAATGCCAACGGAAAAAAAAAGGGAAATAAAGATACAAGGGCTTCTGCCCCTCTGCAGGCGATGGTGTTGTCATGAGAAGGGGTTGGTGTCCTTCACTTGGCGGTGCTGAGCCCTCTCGTCATCTGAGAGGTGTTCGACGTCCCACGACCAGCAGAGACTGGTAACCTGTAAAAACAACAACAGCAGAATCTTGTCCCAGAGGGGGGGGGGGGTTAGCTGTCATGCAACCGAGGCAGGGTGCGAAGGAAGTATATTGATGTTTTCACAAATGGGGAAATGTGCGCACAACTGAAAAGGAAAAAAAAAGTATGGACATGACAGGTTCCAACTTACGTGGACGTGGTACACGGAGAGGTCACATGGCTGTATCTTCCCGTCAACCTGGTGCGTGTGCGTGAAAGATGCTGCTTCACCCTGTCGACGCGCTGTGGAGCTCCAACCGCTCCATGCCACAAGGCATTTAGCTGCCTGCTACAGACTTATGCTTTGCGGAGGTGTAAAAATGAGCAGCGACAGAAACTTTGCACACAAGAGTGGGGGAGGGGGGGTTACGAGTGGATCACACTCCTAAGAAATATGTATATACAACAACCATTATTTACATGAAATATTTCAGAACGAGGTGAAAAAAATATGCACCTGATCGCTGCCAAATGACGGCAGGTGTGAAGAGAAAGTCTCTACCATGATGGTAGGTTGGAATCCTTCTCACGAGTGATTACTCGGAGGGGTCAGACTCGCTACTCTGGAGTAGGTCTGTAACCTCTTGCTCATGTGTGGGGAAAGCTCTTCGTACGTTTTTATTCTCACACACAGAGAGATTGCCCTCGAGTTTGATCCGGTCCGTGTGGACACAGAACTCACGTCCCGACTTGATATGCTTGATGGCATAAATGACATCGCTCACCCTTCTGATTACTCTATAGGGGCCTTGGTATAATGGCTGCAGTTTCTTTGACACCCCCTGTCTAGGTTTTGCAGTTACGTACACTCTATCACCAAGGGCAAGCTGCTTTACTCTAGCCCTGGGCCGTTTGGTGTGCCTGTCAATAGTGGCAGCCTCTATGAACTTTTGGCACCTATCGAAACATGCATTTGCTAACGCCATTGTTTCGGCTGCAAGGTTTTCGGCGTTGTACCAAGGGGCACTTGGCCTGGTAAACTCAGTTATAGGTAGGACGGGGTCTCTGTGAAAAAGGAGGAAATGAGGGGAATCTCTGAGGACTCTATGGTACGCGGAATTGTGCGCCAACACCGCCAGAGGAAGCATCTGGTCCCAGCCGGTTTGATTATCCTGTACTAGGGACCGTAATATCTTAATTATTGTACCATTTACCCTTTCCACTATACCATTACTCGAGGGATGCATAGGGGTGATTTTGTGGTGGCTGATGTTTGCCATCGCCATCACCTCTTTGAACGTCTCGTTCATGAATTCACCACCGCCATCTGAGATTACCTGCCTTGGAGCGCCATGTATGGCCAGGACGTGTTGTAGAAAGGCACGGGCTACTGTCCTCGCTTCCTTTGAATTAATAGGTACAGCGACCAGGAAGCGGGTTAGTACATCGACTACGGTCAGGATGTACTTCGCACCAGTTAGCGTGGTGGTTAGTGGACCAATGAGGTCAACGTGCACTCTCTCAAATGGAGCTTTCACGTCAGGAAACTGTCTAAGTGGAGCTGGGAGGTCATAGGAAGGTTTGCAAGTAATGCAGATTTTGCATTTTTTGATAAAATCCTTCACATCCTCCGACATCTTAGGCCAGAATGCAAACTTCTGTAGGCGTTCCAGAGTAACTTGGATTCCGCCATGGCCGGCCATCGGAAGGGAATGGGCGATGCGTAACGCTGCCGCCTTTGCTCCATCAGGGCATACCAGGCGAAGCTCTTCCAACTGGTATGCATTCCTACGCGTATGATATAGGAGTCCGTCGGGGAGGAGTCGGAAATCCCCGATTGGCACTCTTAGGCGCGGGATCTTTGGCACTTCTGACGTCACTCCTTTGAGGTACTGTTTTACTCGACCCCAATCAGGGTGTGTATCCTGATCCTTTCGGATCTCAACCTGGTTCCAGGTGATGGTATCCTCCTCAGTAGTTGTGCATGAGTTCCCTCGGCCACCCGTGGTTACGGCTGAAACTATGAAGTCATCTATAGGGTGGTCAGCCCCCCGTATCCGATAGAGTGCGTCCACAACAATGTTGAGTCTCCCAGGTATGTACTCGACCTGGATGTCAAAGTCGGCGATGGCCATTTGCCACCGGAGGATCCGAGTGTTTGTGCCCTTAACAGTGAAGAGCCAGACCAATGGCCTGTGATCACTCATCAACCGGACAGGATAGCCCATGATTAGTGGGCGGTTAACCGTGAGACCGTACACTGCCGCTAACGCTTCTCTCTCCACGGTGCTGTACCGTCTCTCATGCGTGTTCAGCGTGCGACTGAAGTACGAGAGTGGACGTCTCGCACCTCCTTCGCCCTCTTGCTGAAGCACGCCCCCGATAGCCGAGGCACTAGCATCGGTGGTGAGTAAGAACGGTTTGGAAAAGTTGGGGTATGGAAGGACCACCGTTGACGACAAATGATGCTTGAGGGACTCAAACGCATGCAACTGAGGAGGTGTCCATGCACCAAGCGCACGATTGTTGTGCTTCCCTGCGACGTCACCCTTTGTCATATCTATTAGGGGCAACGAAATGGCCGCGAAGTGCGGGATAAATTTGCGGTAATATCCCGCCAATCCCAAAAAGGAAAGCAACTCTTTCCGACGCGTTGGCCGGGGGAAAGCTTTGATGGCTCGGACTTTCTCTGGCTGGGGCTTTATCCCTTCCTGGGATATTACATGGCCTAGGTAAGCGACCTCCTTCTGGAAGAAATGACATTTCTCCAGCCTCAATGAGAGGTTTGCTTCTTGCAACCTCCTAAGGACATCCTCAAGATTCTTGAGGTGGTCGACCCAGGACGTACCCAGAACAATTATATCGTCCATGTACACCATCGCACTGACCCCTAACAGCCCCGTTAGTACCTGGTTCATCACCCTTTGAAAACAGGATGGAGTGTCCTTTAACCCGAAGGGCAGAGACGTGAACTCGTAATGCCCTTCGGGAGTCGAGAATGCTGTTTTCTCGCAGCTGCTCTCCATCAATGGGATCTGGAGATAACACTGCTTTAAGTCAAGCAGAGAGAAAATGACGCTGGAGCCGAGACTGCGCAGCATCGAATCGATGTGGGGGAGAGGGAACCTATCATCAACCACGTGTCTATTTAGAGCACGAAAATCAAGACAAAGACGAAGGGTTTTGTCCTTCACAACCGGAACAATAGGAGCATTGTAAGGAGGACGAGATGGGCGAATGATCCCCTTACTGAGCATATCCCTAATGAGGTCTCTAATCTCACCTCTATACTTCTCAGGGAAGGGATAGGATTTGCGGTAGACTGGCGGTCCAAATGTCCGAATCTCGTGTAGGAAGTGAGGCGTCACGGTAAGTGGATCCCCCGGTAAGGCAAAAACATCGGCATATTTGACCACTAAAGAGGTCAGAGCCATACTTTCCCTGCCATGCCTATTAGGGAAAATTTCCCCTACTTCCACACGTAACTTGTGTACGCGAGAGCCATCCACTACGTTAGACGCCTGGACCATTCCCACCGAGACGTTAGTTCCACCGTCTATTAGCGCAATCTCCCCTAAGAGAGAAATGTCTCCGACCACCTGGTCCTTACGAACCTCATGGGTGTCCGGGCCCAAATTCAGGAATGGAACTTTACACCATGCCTTGCCATCTTCCATCCTGATCAGCTCTACTACTCCCTGGCCGAGCAGGTTGGCGCCTTCGGCATATGGGCGTGCTGTAAACAGCGCCGAGAAAACCTGACCTGCGGGAGCGAGCTCGTTTGCCCTCTCGAGCATCAATCCTACGGTTCCCCCTGAGAACCCAGGCACCCACTGATGTTCAATTGACTTAACCGGGAAAGTGGGAGTTTCACTTTCCCGCTGGAAACTATGACGCTCCTCGCACACGGCGATGAATGGCGGTGAGTGCTGAGCCGTCCCCGCAAGGATTACAGGAATATCCTTGCCCTTAACTTGGAATGTTAAAGGACTGAACGTCAACGTCACTCTCTGCGCCGCGAGGAAATCAAACCCTAAGATAATTTTGGCCGGCAAACCGTCAGCAGGGATGATAAAGAAAGGATGGTGGAACGAAAAACCAGCTAGATCAAAAGGAACATCTACCTTGCCAAGATTTGGCATCTCCGACCCGTCGGCCACTATGATTCTAGTGGTACCGACCTGGGAGCCTTCCATGGCGGTAGGCAAAATGCTCTTATGGATAAGAGATACCGCCGCTCCCGTGTCCAAGAGGGCACAAATAGACCTACGCGCGAGTGGCTCTAACAAGGTAACTGCGACCATGGCTAAGCTTCCACTCGGCGTACGGGAGCTAGCTAAATCTGAGGTGAGGGTGGTGCCGAATTGAGAGGGCATAGCCCGTTTAATGCGGGTTACCGCAGTAAAATTAGCCCACTCATCGCGCTCTGGGTGATATACCGTGTAGGCCGAGACCATGTCGGCCAGACGAAGCGCGAATGAAGTGAGTGTTTCGGCTGGATGCATAGTTGCTTCCGCCAAACGATCAGCTAAAGCGCCAGCCGACGCGGGCGCGTAGAAAAAAGTGCGGAACGCTAGTTTGAACGCGTTCCAATCATCAGGATGCCCACTTTTGGCTAACCGAGCGGCAATCGCGGCATCACCGGCAGTTTTCTGCTGAATGACGGCGATTTTGTCAGCCTCCGGGATCTCGGAGGACCACCTTTCATCTAACAGGGCGAGCCATGATTGTGCGTCCGTGCAAGCAGGCAGATTGGTAGTGGGATGATAATTTATCCCTGATGAAATGAATATTGGGACATCTGCAGCCGCCTGCAGTGCCCTCACCTGGTTGCTGACGGGTACACTCGTACGCCGCGATATGGCAATGAAATAACCGGCCTAGCTCTAGCTAGCACTCCTGTATGTGCACTGAGTATTTGGAGAGTGTGGACTTTGTAATTTGTATGTATGTTCACTGAGTAATAGGAATGGGTACGTATACACGAGTTAGTCAAACTCTAACCACCGCTTGCCACCACTATGGTAAAGTGTCCGAATGGTTAGGCTCAATGACTAAAACACGTAGAAATATGTTGGCTCTTTATTTGTAGCACAGAATATGATATGTGTGTCGGAGGCTGAATGGGGGAGAGAACTAATCGGCACTGTGAATATGCTATCACACTTACTCTTTGTGTCCTGAACCAGCACGTGCTTGACATCGACCGCCTGGTAGCGTAGTCAGAGATAATCTGCGTATTGTCCGGAGCGGGCTAGTCGCCCTGCTGGTTCGTCGTAGCGAGTCATCCAATCAGATGCTAGCATCTGGGAACAATGGTCACGCTAGGTCGCGTCCCCCCGCCAGCTTAACGCGGGAACACGTGACCCAACGCGAGACGCTTACCAAAGAAATAGTCATGCGTTCTACTCATGCCACAGCACCTCATCTCAAGCACATTCAAACACCTTCTCCCTTCCTCTCTTATGTTTACAAAGGTTTACAAATGAGGAGCATGCCGACAGGAGACCTTTTGGTCCATAACTAGGTCGGATGCAAAAAAAATCATAATAATGATAAATAAATAAATAAATAAATAAATAAATAAATAAATAAATAAATAAATAAATAAATAAATAAATAAATAAATAAATAAATAAATAAATAAATAAATAAATAAATGAATAAATGAATAAATGAATAAATGAATAAATGAATAAATGAATAAATGAATAAATAAATAAATAAATAAATAAATAAATAAATAAATAAATACATAAATACATATATAAATAAATAAACAAATAAATATATAAACGCCAAATAGCTTTACGAGCAGGTGTTTTTTGTTTGGTGGCTTATTTTTTCGCTAAGATGATAGAGAACTTATGGAATTTTTGTAGGGGGGATGATAGTGAATTTAGCACTTTTTCTCTGAGATGATTCAGTGTTTTGGTGGCTCATTTTTTCGCTAAGATGATAGAGAACTTAGGATTTTTTGTAGGGGGGGGGTGATAGCGAAGTTAGCATTTTTTTCTCTGGGATGATTGGGTGTTAGCCCGTTAATGGTGCAACGATTGGTGACGCAGCTGCTTCATCGGGAGATCGATTGGAAATGCAATGTCTCTTCCCTTGTTTTTATCACCTCCGCTTTCGTCTCCTCGTGTGCGATCTTTCTTCTCTTTCTTCTTTTCTTTTCTTGCCTATTAAATCTTCGAACATCTTATGTTCCTCCTTAGCAAATATTTGGTCGTTCCTTCTCTTGATCCTTTATCTCTCGTACTTTACCTCTCTTACACATGGGAGAGGGTGGTGGATGGATGGGTGGTAGATAGAGCGTTAATGGACTATATAGTGGTGACCAGGAGTAGGAAGAGTTAAGGATGTACATGTGTTAAAGGGAGAGAGTGTGGAAATATCAGATCATTTTCTGATGGAAGGTAAATTGAGAGTGGAGAATAGGTGGAGAAAGAGGAAAAGGGCAGAAGGTAGGGAGGTACTTAGAGTGAAATGCTTAAATGAGAAAAAAAGAAGAATGAGTATAAGAAGAAGTTGAGAGATGAGTGGGATGGAGTAAAGGATAGAGGAGAACTAGGAGTGGAAGAGGAATGAGGATGGTTCAAGGAGGGAGTCATAAGGTATGCAAAGATGGTGTGTGGAACAAGGGGGCGGGAGGAAATAGAAGGATGGGTAGTGAGTGGTGGGATAACGAAGCAAAGAAGGGTGTAGAAGAGAAGAAGCAGGCTTTCATAGATTGGCTACAAATTAGGACGAGGTAATCGTATGAGAGGTACAAAGTAAAGAGAAGGGAAGTTAAGCATAAGATAAAGGAAGCAAAGAGGGGAGCAGATGTGAAATGGGGTAAGAGTATGACAGAAATTTTTGAAAGTAATAAAAAGATGTTTTGGAAGGGAATTAAAAGAGGAAGAGGAGGCGAATCAAGTAGAGAAGAAAAGATAAAAGGTGCAGATGGAGAGATGATAATGGAAGAGAAGGCAGTAAGGGGAAGATGGGCAGAGTATTTTAGGGAGTTACTGAATATGAAGGAGGACAGGGAGGGAAAGGTAGTTGCAGTGGGAAGCGCTAAGAAAATGAGAGTGATGAGTGAGGAAAATGAAGGAAAAATAGGGAAGGATGAAGTGGAAGCAGCTGTTAAGATGATAAGAGCAGGTAAGGCACCTGGGTTGGATGGATGCCATGCAGAATGTCTGAAGAAAGGAGATACAGTTATGGTGGACTGGTTAATGAGGTTATTTAATGTTTGTTTAAGGGAGGGTAGAGTGCCGGAGGACTGAAGGAGTGCCTGTATAGTTCTACTTTACAAGGGAAAGGGGGACAAGTGTGAGTGTAGTAGTTTCAGAGGGATCAGCTTATTGAGTGTAGTTGGGAAGGCTTATGGGAGGATCTTGATTGAGAGGATTAGGAAAGGAACAGAGGGAGTTATTGGCAAGGAACAGTATGGGATTAGGACGGGTAGGGGTTGTGTAGATCAGATCTTTGTGGTAAGACAAATATATGAGAAAGGTGTAGGAAAAGGTATGATCCTTTTTTTTATGGATCTGGAAAAGGCTTACTACAGGGTAGACGGGAAGGCACTGTGGGAGGTATTGCAGGTATATGGGATAGGAGGAAAGCTGATAAGAGCAGTCAAGAGTTTTTACGAGTAGTAGAGCTTGTGTTAGGATTAGAAATGGAGGGAGTGAATGGTTTGAGGTAAAGGTGGGAATTCGTCAGGGATATATTATGTCGCCCTGGCTGTTCAATGGATGGGGTGGTGCGAGGGGTGAATATAAGGGTAGTGGGTCAGGGGTTGGAGATGGTTAAAGAAAATGGAGAAAAGTGGGAGGTGAGCCCTTTGTTGTTTGCTGACAATACTACGCTTGTAGCAGGATCAGAGGAGGGATTGAGGAAGTTAGTGACAGAGTTTGAGAAAGTGTGTGAAAGAGGAAAGCTGAGAGAGTGACAGTAGGCTGGGAGTGAGCATAAAGGGTGAAAGACTGGAGGAAGTGGATAGTTTTAGATACTTGGGTGCGAATGTGGCAGGAAAGGGAGGAGTGGGGGTGGAGGTAGAATGTAGATTGAGAGAGGCGAGCAAATGCCTTGGTGTATTAAAAAGTGTAATGAGAAATAGACATCTGGGAATGGATGGTAAGAGGTTATATGAATTAGTGGTTGTACCCAACAACACTCTACGGGGCAGAAACATGGTTTTTAAGAGAGGAAGAGAGAAGGAGTTTGAATGTTTTTGAGACGAAATGTCTGAGAAGTATGATAGGGGCTACTAGGCTAGATAGAATGAGAAATGAGGAGGTGAGGAGGAGAACAGTGGTAGAAAAGGAGCTGGAAGATATGGTTGATGAAAGAGTATTAGGATGGTTTGAACACATGGAAAGAATGAGTGAAGAAAGATTAGTAAAAGAAGTGTGGAAGGCAGAGGTGGAAGGAGTGAATATGAGGATGAGATGGACGAGATGGATGGATGGGGTGAAAGGGGCTTTACAAAAGAGAGGAATGTCTGTGGAGGAAGGACGGGAGAGGATAGAAGATAGGGGTGAATGGAAAAGGGTTGTGTATAAATGATGGCGTGATGCATGAGGGGGAGTGGGTGGGGGATGGGGGGGTGAGGAAGTATGTATGAGAAAAATTTGACGCAGCCCGAAGGGATTTCTCCCCCGTCTTCTCCTTTTCTGCATGAGGGGACGGAGAGGGGGGGGGGGCGCCGAATCTATTAAGCGGCTTTGCTGTGGATGTGCCGACCTAGGGCAGTGGGCAGGATGCAGGGATGACCCGTCATCCAGGAGGTGCCAAGATAAGAGGGAGGGAGGAAGGTGGAGGGGAGTGGAATATATAGGGAATGGAATGGGTGGGAGTGGTTTCTATGCCTTTTTTTTTGGCTACCCCCCGTGTAAAGGGGAAAAAGCCTTTGGTATATGTATGTATGTACTTTATCTCTCGTACGTTTTTCTCTTAAATATTTTTGTATCGTCTCTTAACCCACCGTGTCTCATCCCATGTCTATTCTTACTATATATATTTTTATTATCTCTTCTATGCTCATCTTTCTTTTTGTTGTCTCCTCTCAATTTGCAACTTCTGTCTTTTAAGTCCTACATGACATCACTGCAATTAACCAAAGGCGAAGACCCTGATACTTCCCATCGCTACATCGGCAAGGAGTCTTGACCCTGTGGGGCCAGTACTTGGTCTCTGAATCAGGCCTAGAAGCTCAATTTATTACTTCATACCAACCTATCTGCTCTTTTTTTATTTCTATTTGTTCACATAAAAAGATCAATACTCCGATGCCTGCCTTCCCGCACCTCTGTAGAGGGAGACACAGAAACCAACCCAGGCCCATATACATGTCCCACATGCATAGATATATAAATTACGTACACGTATCCATCTATTTCAACCCATACTATACATGGGTTCGCCTCAAATGCACCCCACTTGGCAACACAAACCAGTGCACAAAGAATTGGAGCTGCAGCCATCATATATCAATACTCACACCCAAAACCATTCCAGCAAAAAAAAAAATAATAATAATAATAATAATCACACAACGTCACGAAGAAACGGGGGGGGGGTTCAATCCCACTCCCTACCCTCATAAGGTATACTCACATTCAGAAAGAGAATTCTACCTATGTATCCAATATACCATTACTAACCATTACGATATATCACATGCCTGACACGTGATCCATATGTATGTAAGGTGCCCAACAGGATATGGCCCTTTGAAATACCTCAAATTTTGCTAACCTCCATATTTTCAAATCATAAATATCTGATTCAGACATACAACACACATCACGCCACCGCCCAACGGAAAGTTACCGAAACAAGTACACAGTGTCGCCAGACAGATTATTAACCATTTCCTTATACCCACCAAAATACATAATTATAACTGCAAACCATACACCATTTATTGACACATTAACCAATATTGATATATCCATTGCAATACTCGTACAATAACACACAAATAGTATTATATAAATGCCAAACGTATTACCTAACTGTAAACCCTACACCAAATATGCAAAGATATATATATGCGGTGACTGCGTGGCCACATACAGACAGACCAAGGGAAGAAACTTTCCCTTTGAGAGAGCACCAGGATACTCTCCCATTAGGGGGTTATATTCCCATGCTGTAATATCTTTAGTAGAATAAACCAAGAAAACCCGAAGAGGCTACACATAAGGAATCGGGACAGGCACTTGAGTCTAGTATATACAGTAAGGCAATGCCATCAACCTTTAGTTAGATGAATACTAGATGCAAGTATGATTCAACATATCTATTTGTGTTGTATTATAATTTCAACTTTAAATCTTACATATGTGTACTATTTTCAATTCACTCTGCTATACCTTGGCTATTCCTGATGACGTCTGTTTCAAGACTAGATGCAATTACCAATCAACACATTTATTTCCATTATAATTTCAAATCTAAGCGTTGCATATTAATATCACTTCAAAATTGTTTTCCTATGGATATTTTGTATTATGTTTCTTAGAAAAACGTCCTGTCGAAGTCTGGGGTGACGATTCTTCATGTGATCCGAAACGTCAAATCATATGCATAACTAAGGAGAACTCAGTTAATCTCTCCCTTCATGATGAAGAATTACCATTACAAAAAAAAAAAAAAAAAAAAAAAACGAAGAAACTGAATAGGTATCATAATGCTTTTACCTTTACATGTGGATTTACTGTCACGACTTCGGCCACGACAACACCACGATCTATTCGTGGCGTTGCTGTGAGTGGTTTTCATGATGGTTTCCATCGATGGCCACGAATTGATGAAAACCTTCATGAAAATCACTCACGGCAACGCCACGATTGCGAGATCATGGTGTTGTCGTGACCAAACTCATGATTATGTAAACCCACACATGCAATTTCAATCAAGGAAAATATGTTCCTTTGTTTTAAACACACACACACACACACACACACACACACACACACACACACACACACACACACACACACACACACACACACACACACACACACACACACACACACACACACACACACACACACACACACACACACACACACACACACACACACACACACACACACACACACACACACACACACACACACACACACACACACACACACACACACACACACACACACACACACACACACACACACACACACATACATTCCGTGCTTGGCTCTCGTCGAGAACGGACCTACACCTGAAGGTGCGAAACTATCGCCGTCAACTACTTGAATCCAGTGCTCGTCGTTAACGACTCGTACCGGCTGTCTCAAGTTGTGTTACAGTGCTAAAAACTACTGCGCGCTAGTAAATCAGCCTACTTTCCTATCAAGGCCCTCCCTTCCTCGATGGAATACTCGGGGTCGGAAGCGGCGTCCTGCTTAGAGCAGGACTTAATGATATCCGACACTGATGACGACATTAGTGTTAACCACTGGCCCGACCTGCCTCGTCCTACCTCCACTCCCCATCACCCTCCAACAACCACCCAGCATGATACTCACCAGTCTACATCGCTCTCCAGTACCAAACGGCGGGCCGACGACACCTCTACCTTCGCTGCAGGAGAATGTCAACCGCCTGCTGCCAAGACAATCAAGGGAACCTCAAGTGAGTGTAATAAGGCTCCTACTCACCCTACCCTGCCTAATCACAGTGCTACTCCCGTTGCCCCCACCCGACCCTCACCCACCCTTCCAGCATTTGCTCCCCGAGACAAATATATTAAGTTGGCCTTTAGCGGGAACCCATCCACAGAAGTTAAACTCCGCTGGCTGTTAACTATCACCAAGACTTCCCACGTGCAACGGGATACGGCCGAGGTAAGATGGCTGCACTCACCTCTCGATTCATCTACATATCAAGACAACGCACAGACATCCTGGACCGAGTTACTACAAATGAATTTATGTCACTGCCTCTTCTCCCTCAAGACTCCCCCGAAAGACATCGTAAGTACCCCCAATACCTGCTCACTCGCTATCCCGTTGACGTGGATCACAAGCTTGCCCTACAGCTCCCAGGAGTACACTCAGCCAGGCGCTTCATGCAGAACGGTACCCCCATCAACCGCATTGTTATTGTGTGGAGCCTCCCCGAGACACCCCACGACACCATTACTTTTGACTTCCTCCCTCTCCTCCCCCCGTGTCAAGTCCAAAGACTCCGTGACGTCCGACCCTGGTGCTTCAGGTGTTGGGGTATCGGTCACATTTCCAGGTACTGCTCCGCCTCCCTTAAGTGTGCCTGGTGTGCCGCCGCCCATGAATCCAGAGAATGTCCCGTCCGAAGTGCGCCCCCGCCCCAATTTGCGACTACTTCCACCTCTGAACCTCCACCACAGCCGAACCCATCACAATGGAAGTGCCCCCGATGTCTACAGCCAGGTGTCAACGTCTGGCACAGCTGTACTCGGCGCAAGACCCAGACCAGTGGCCCCAACTCAGCCCCACCACCTCCTCCCGCCCGGACTGTCCTCTCTGCTCCCACCCCCACTCAGCAAGACGCTGCCCTCCGTAAGGCCGTTGCAGCCCTTCAGGCGCGATGTGCAGAACTCGAAGACCGCTTCGCCTCCATTGACACCAGGATTGACAGCCTTGTCTCGGCCCAAACTACTACTGCCACCAGACTCTCCACACTGGCGGAATCCCAACAAACCCTCGTCTCCTCCATCTCTATGCTTGCCGAGAGAATGGAATCCATTGCAACTCGTCTCGACAAACTCTGTAAGTTACAACCCAGTACTAGCCAGTCTTCCTCGAATCGTCCATCCACCTCCACACTCCGGTCTCCTACTAGCAAACGCAACGTTCGTAACTAACATTCACCTAGACCTCCTTTCATGGAACATCAATGGTATCACCCACCACAAAAAAATACACACAATTGAAGGCATATGTACAGACACATCACTCTTGTGTCATTTTTCTCCAGGAGGCGTTTCCAAACCGGCCCAACACTGCACCACAGGCACCCTCCCTTCCCGGATATATCCCCTATATCCATACGATACGAAACGGTCTTCTAACATACATACACAATACACTGATACACCGTCTTCTGCGCTCCTCTACAGACCCTGACGTAACATTCCAACTCTTCGAGATAGAAATTGGGGGCGGAATCCTACAGCTCTGCAATATCTACTCTGCTCCCGCACGTCTTCGTCCAACCACTCTACGATAAAAGGTATAATATACGCAGGGGATTTCAATGCTCGACATCCTGCATTGGGAGATCGTCCTGGCACCACTAACCACCCTGGTGTTCACCTACTATCCTTCATCCGACAACATCATCTGACCCGCTGGGACACAGGTGGCGCCACACACTCCCGGGGAGGCACCCTAGACCACGTCCTCACCTCTGGCTTGGTATCATCCCGTATCCAGTGCTCCTCAGTACCTGCATTATTCTCAGACCATATTGCTCTTCTCTTCCACTATTCTCTTCCTACGATACCTACACCCCCTATCACACGCCTACGCCTCACCATACCCCCCCAAATACTGCCCGACGTACATTTCATACATGACCTGCATACTACCTACCTTAGACTGTTCCTCCCCCGACCAGTTATACACCAGCCTTGTCTCCGCCACCCACGACTTTTACAGGCTTTACGTATCACGACCCCACCTCCAACGTCGCCCTCCTCCTCACTCGTGATACCTAGACACCCGACTTCAGGACGCACAGAAAGAAGCGGAGCGCGTTGGACTTATGTTCCAAACTAACCCATCTCCTGAACTATTTCATTGTTACCAGCAATCCAGAGACGACTTGACAACCCTCCTAGAATGTGTAAGTACTGACTCCTGGAAGAGATTCACGGACAGAATTAATCACCAAACTAGTGTAGCCTCCATGTGGCACCTTATTCGCAGGGTAATTAAGAAGACTCCTGCTACTGCCCGTCATCATTCCCCCACCGTATTTGCCGAACAGCTCATCGACACGTGGTCAAACCAGTCCAACCCTGCCAACCTACCTAACCCCGTTCAAGATGTTCTCTCCTCCAGTGCTTTTGCTCGTGGATTCCGCATGCTCTGCTGCAAGAGGATGATGAAGAAAATATACCAATCACTGAAGATGAACTACGACGTGCTCTCTTGAGAGGTAAAGCCACGTCCCCTGGGGATGATGGCATTACCTACAATGTGCTACGTTTACTGCACCGTATACCCGGTAACCCCCTCCTTCGCCTCTACAATATGTGTCTACGAATTGGATATATCCCACATGCCTGGACCACGAGTACAATAATCCCCATACCCAAGCCCGGTACAGCAAATTTCAGGCCCATCTCCCTTACAGTACATCCTGCTTCTGCAAAGTAATGGAAAGAATCTTGCTCACCCGACTGATGTACCAACTACAAGATCGCCTTTCTCCACGTCTCTTCGGCTTTCTACCCCAACGCAGCACCCATCACTGCCTCGTCGACTTGTATTCTTGCCTCTCCCGTGACAGTGTTGTGGCATTTATAGATCTAAAAAGTGCATTTGATATAGCAAACCGAGACGTTATTTTAGATCAATTAATTGACTTTGGAATTAAGGGTAAATTATTACGATGGATTAAGGGCTACCCCAGTAACCGGACCTCCCGTGTCTTCTTTAGCGGTGCCTACAGCTCCTCACGGGATTTTCATCTCGGCACTCCTCAAGGAGGGGTACTAATTCCATTTCTCTTTAATATACTTATGCATCGTCTCCTCACGCCTTTGCCCAATATTCCTGAGGTCACAATTACATGCTATGCAGATGATCTATGTATTCACTCTACTTCCCCAACACACCTACAACTCTTTCTTAGTTCTCTCTCCCAGGCTTCTGCTAACTGTGGCGTTGCTTCCCCACAGAAGAGCAGAATTTTCTCCTACCGCCCTCCTGCCACGCTGCTAGAGTTCATGATTGGAGACTGCATCATCCCACCAAGCTCCCAGTACTGCTACCTTGGTGCACCAGTACGAATCTCGGAAACTCTTTCTGCCCAGCGTCAATCCCATCCCATAACTCGTGAATTGCTAGATCTTCTCCAACGTCGGCTCCGGCCTCTCCAGTGGTTCACCAACAACTCTTCCGGTATCTCCATCCCCGTGGCCAGAACTGTCTATATTACTTTTATACGCTCTGTTGTTGATTACCTCTCCCCTGCCTTAATTCAACTCCCACGATCTGCTTTAGAGCCACTGGAGATTTTCCAGAATAAAGCCATGAGAATCATTCTCGGTTGCCCAATGACTACCAGAATTGTCAACATGCAACGGGAATTACGGCTTCCATCCCTAGTTGAGAGGATTTATTCTAATGTCACCTGCCTCACAGTTAAGTGTATACACTTTCCCCACCTCTCACCGCACTTCACAGCACTGGTCAGAGCTTCTCTTAGCCCCGCTCCGCCCGTCCCCCCCCCCTCATGCCCCCCGGTCGCCGTCTTATAAAGTCTATCTCCTCCTTCATTCGCAGCCTAGATTTACAAGTACCAGTAGCTGACATACCCCCAGGCCCTCCCCCGTGGACGCTACCATCGCCTGTGGTTAGCTTCACTCCTACAACAAAATGTGACCCACCTCCTCTACAACTACAGCTAGCCTTGGAACATGTTACCCAGGTAACATCCTCTATCACTGCTCCGCATCGCCTCTATACTGACGGGTCACTACAATCAGATGGTGCAGCTGGAGGAGCAGTCTACTCACCTGACCTACCGCCGCCTCCTGAGGGTTGGGTCGGCCGTCGACTCCGAGATCACTCCAGCTCCACGTTGTGCGAACTATACGCCATCTTAGATGCTATCAGTCTCGTTTGCCAAAGAGGAGTTAATGCTGTCATTATATGTGACTCTAAGCCTGCACTGCAATCCCTCACCGCTATTCATCCCACTCACCATTCTGTTGTACAACAAATCCTTTCCTTTCTATCCCTACTAACTATCCGTAATATCTGCATTAAATTTATTTGGATTCCATCTCATGTAGGTTTGCACCATAACACCAAAGTAGACCGCCTAGCAAAAGAAGCCTGCCGACTCCCCCGTCGTGGTGAAGGACGACCTCTCTCCCTGCTATGTTACCTCAACAGGGTCCGCTCCGCTGCACTTCTACCTGAGCAACGTCGACGGGACACCGAGAGACCCTTCAGTGTCACCATCACTCACTACGAATCCGTATGCCGCCACAAATACAAGTACCGCCGTAAGGGACTTATGGTTCGTCGCCACAATGTTGTCTCAGCCCGACTGCGGCTAGGCTACCGTCCACCGTGGCAGGTCGCCGGGGTGGAGGGCGAGCCTGTATTCACAGAATGTCGCCTATGCCACGCTCCACTAGCCAACACCATCGAGCACTACTGCCTAGCGTGCCCCAATGTAAAACATCTAATACCCCCAGGGACTACCATTAGATGCAATCTGTCGTCATCTCCTATCACAAAATAGATTAGATGAAATACTTGTCCGTTACCCCCGCTTTGGTGGGTTCTCATAATACCTGATGCCCTGCGTGACATCTCAGTCTTATTCCCTTTTGAATGAATTTACAATACCCAGTGTCGTATATGTTACCTGCAACTCGTGTATTGTATGTGTATATAAGTGTATGTGTACGTGTGTAAGCATGTGCATCCCAGTTGCCTTCCTACATTCATTATGAAAACCTCCCCCCACTGTATGACGCTATTGCGTAATAAATTAAATAAACACACACACACACACACACACACATACACACACACACACACACACACACATACACACACACACACACACACACACACACACACACACACACACACACACACGAGCGCTCGCACGCACGCACACATACACTAGCGGAAGGAAGAAACAGAAACAGGACTGGCATGCCAAAAAGTGTGAGATTGAAAAAAAAAAAAAAAAACAGGGACGTGGCTTGGGGGAAATGGACGAAGCGAAGAAGTAATAAAACAAAAGAAGCTTGCAAACAAGCTAGACATGACCATACAAGAATTTGCAGGTAGGAAGAAAGTAATTTTGAAAGAGATGTAGTAGATAAGTGTAGAGATGAACCGAAACTGTTTTACAGGTTTGTATATGGTAAATTGAGACACAGAGAAGTAATCACCAAGTTAATGGTGGTTGATGAGTTCTATGAAGAAGCCTCAGCTCAGGCAGAAATAATGAATGAAAGTTTCATATCAGTCTTCATAAGAGAGAGCACTTTTTCGGAGAAAAGTGAGGGGAGTAAAAATTCAGGTTTAAAATATATAAATGTGGAAGTGCTCATTCTCCTGGGATTACTGGGTGTAACAAAAGCATCAGGACTTGACGGAATCTCAAACTGGATACTTAAGGAATGTAGGGTACAACTATCGAACAAAATTCACAGTCTTATTACATGTTCATTGAAAGAAGGCAATGTGCCACTTGGTTGGAAAAGGGCAAATGTGGTGTCAGTTCAGCGGTGGAAAAAAGGAAATACTATACCACTGACCACCACAAGAGTGAAATTGTGTGAAAGGGTTGTGAAAGGTCGATGGACCAGATATCTTGAAAAGATGAACATTCTGACAGACAGTTTGGCTGCAGATCTGGAAGGTCGTGTGTGCTGAACCTTTTTAAGCTTTTACGCGAGTAATTGATGCGCTGCAAGAAAGAGAGGGGTAGGTGGACTGTGTTCTATCGTCTGAAGTTATAACTGTTACTCTGGCTGGACAGAGTGGCTGGTGGAAGTATACATGTGGCAAATGTGTGTTTGTTTACACTGTCGTGATACTGGATGAATGGGTCGAGGGAAACACTCATATATGTTGGGTCGGAATTTACACTATATGATGTGTGTGTATAGATATGATATTGATATGTCCAAACAGATAGACAGTGACCAATATTAACAGCATTCAATTGGTAGTAGGTGGCGAGTAGTGTGGCTCTGTGGATGGGCACCCTTTCGAAGATAGGTAGAGCTTTGCATGTGAGTAGCATTTTGCTATGAAAGGGGCATAAGGCTTGGGCACTGTAAACGGTGTGAGATGTTGATGTAACGTAAATACATTCCATATTTTACGAGTGTTTTTAACCAATTTTATTTTATCGTGACCAAGCAAAAACGAATTATGTCCGATTAAGTATGAAAAAAATATATTGTATTTTCACTTGTCGATGGTTACACAATTTAAGGTAAGAATGTTAAAGGATTTAAATACCGTCACATTCAATGCGCTTGGGGAGAGTCCTTGGAAAATGAGAAATATGGTCAAAGCCCCCCCCCCAAAAAAAAAAAAACAAAAAAAAGAAAAGAAAACTAAAATACAGTAATTATAAGACATGTTTTATTGTTTTATAAATATTTATACGCAGCACAAATATGTTTACAGCAGTTGTTTTGTGACATGCATTTTCTTCTGTATCGTTCTCTATACTTTAATAGAACCTGATGTTGTACCCAAGGCCTTTCATTGTTTCTTTTAGTGTCTTCCGACCGCTGTCTAGGTCTACACACAAAATGAGTAGTCTCTCTTGCAGGTCTTTTGTGGTCCGCCGCACTTGCTTCTTCAGTCACTGTCCAACTGCATCATTTGCCAAATGTGTAGAAACGATGCACGCATCCTTCAGCAAACTCTCGATTGCAGCCCATATGGTTGAATGGGAGTATTCAACTAAATGTCTGAATGCGCGATTCCAATTTTCACATAAATTGTGTGTGCGGTCTTCATTTTCTATGGTAGCTCTGTGAACATTCCACTTCTCTGGGGGGAAATAAAAGAGGGATTCTTCTCAGACGAAGTAGCCCGTTTCTGTTGGCAATTCGACGGACTGTACATACAAATAAGAAAACAGTTTAGTTTGGGAATTAACTCAAAGATATATCTATTTCATTATATAGCATACACACATTACTCTAAATTATTTTTATACAATACCTGATATATAAGTTGCGTCGAAATAATCTACCACTTCTTCAAAATTGTCAGGTGTGTTGTCACGCAGGTAATCCATTCTTTTCTGGACCCGATCAAAAGGAAGAAAGGCCAGTCCGTCGAGCATTCCGCAGGAATGCTTCACTTCGTCGTCATCCTTAACTGCTAAGTGAGACCGAGAAACTAAATCTTACGCCATGTACTCTGAGCAAGATGGAAAAAACATCCTCGTTGAACAATATGCGGTCCTAGTGTCGTGTTGACGGCATTCATTGCTGCATGCTCAAAGACGGTAACAACTGTCGTTGGGTCCATGACGATGTTGAGTTCTTCAGCCTTGTCCAGAATAGCAGTTAGCATTTCTTCATAGGTTTCTTGGGATTTGCTTGTCAGGAAGGCACACACAAAACTAACGGCAGAATATAACGTATGAACATAAGAATAAAGGAGACTGCAAGAGACCATAAGGCCTACACTAGGCAGCTCAGTATCCATCACCACCTGTCATCCCCATCCATAAAGTTGTCTAATCGTTTTTTTTTTAAACAAATGATAGTTTCAGCGTTTATTACATGGTTACCAAGTTTATTCCATTCATTGACCACCCTATTAGTAAACCAATTCTTGCCTATTTCCTTCTTAAATCTAAATTTGTCCAGTTTATACCCATAACTGCGAGTCCTGTCCTGTTGTTTTATTATGATGACCTTGTTTGCATCACCCTTGCTATAACCTTTGATCCACTTGAACACTTCTATTAGATCACCCCGCACTCTGCGTCTTTCCAGAGGGTGTAAGTTAAGGTGCCTAAGCCTCTCTTCGTAAGGCAAATTTCTGAGTCCATGTATCATTTTGGTCATTCTTCTCTGTACTGATTCTAGTGAATTGATGTCCATTCTGTAGGACGTAAACCAAAACTGTACCGCATAGTCAAGGATGGGTCTAACTATCGCTAGATAGAGTTTAATAATTACCTCTACACTTCTATTCGTTACCGTCCTAGCAATGAATCCTAATGTTCTGTTAGCTTTATTTCTGGCGCTAATGTACTGCTTCCTGGTTTTAAGGTCCGGACTCACCAGAACTCCCAAGTCCCTCTCGCACTCAGATTCTTCTAAAAACGTGTTATCTAAGCTGTATCTATTTTCGGGGATGTGTAGCCCTACGTTTAACACACTACACTTAGAGGTATTGAAGTTCATTTGCCATTTCACCGACCATGTTAAAAAATTTATTAAGATCATCCTGCAGAATCTGGGCGTCGTCTCCTGACCTAATTAGGCGTCCTATTTTAGTGTCGTCCGCAAACTTACTAACATAACTATTCATCCAATCGTCTAAGTCGTTTATGTACATAATGAACAACAAGGGACCCAAAATCGAGCCTTGAGGGACCCCGCAAGTAACATTGCCCCACCTAGATTTTATTCCATTTATGGTGACCCGCTGTTTTCTCTTACTAATCCAAGCTCTAATCCATTCTAATACTTTTCCTCCTATGCCATAGGCTTTGATTTTATTTAGTAGTCTCTGGTGTGGCACCTTGTCGAACGCTTTGCTAAAGTCAAGGTAAATAACATCGTAATAATCATTGTTATATAATCTAGTGTAAAAGGATAGAAGATTAGTCACACATGACTTACACTGGGAGAAACCATGCTGTGAATCACGAATTAAATTATGTCCTTCGATGTGTTCACTGAGTCTATTTACTATTATTGATTCAAGCATTTTTCCTATAAACGATGTCAAACTGATTGGCCTGTAGTTACATATAGACGATCTATCTCCCTTCTTAAAAACAGGAGCAACGTTTGCTTGCCTCCAAGCAGTTGGCACATAACCAGTGTCTACAAATTTATTGAATATTTCAGTTAACTGGTCGCAGATTTCAAATTTACACTCCTTAAGAATTCTCGGAAAAATGTCATCTGGACCCGGAGATTTTGTAGCTTTAAGTTTTTCAATCTGCTTGACTACTTCTGTGGTATGAGTAGAACGCATGACTATTTCTATGGTAAGCGTCTCGCGTTGGGTCACGTGTTCCCGCGTTAAGCTGGCGGGGAGACGCGACCTAGCATGACCATTGTTCCCAGATGCGCGTCATCACGTGACCCAGATCCTAGCATCTGATTGGGGACTCGCTACGCTGAACCAGCAGGGCGACTAGCCCGCTCCGGACAATACGCAGATTATCTCTGACTACGCTACCAGGCGGTCGTGGTCAAGCAAGTGCTGGTTCAGGACACTAAAGAGTAAGTGTGATAGCATATTCACAGTGCCGATTAGTTCTCTCCCCCATTCAGCCTCCGACACACATATCATATTCTGTGCTACAAATAAAGAGCCAACATATTTCTACGTGTTTTAGTCATTGAGTCTAACCATTCGGACACTTTACCATAGTGGTGGCAAGCGGTGGTTAGAGTTTGACTAACTCGTGTATACGTACCCATTCCTATTACTCAGTGAACATACATACAAATGACAAAGTCCACACTCTCCAAATACTCAGTGCACATACAGGAGTGCTAGCTAGAGCTAGGCCGGTTATTTCTTTGCCATGTCGCGGCGTACGAGTGTACCCGTCAGCAACCAGGTGAGGGCACTGCAGGCGGCTGCAGATGTCCCAATATTCATTTCATCAGGGATAAATTATCATCCCACTACCAATCTGCCTGCTTGCACGGACGCGCAATCATGGCTCGCCCTGTTAGATGAAAGGTGGTCCTCCGAGATCCCGGAGGCTGACAAAATCGCCGTCACTCAGCAGAAAACTGCCGGTGATGCCACGATTGCCACTCGGTTAGCCAAAAGTGGGCATCCTGATGATTGGAACGCGTTCAAACTAGCGGTCCGCACTTTTTTCTACGCGCCCGCGTCGGCTGGCGCTTTAGCTGATCGTTTGGCGGAAGCAACTATGCATCCAGCCGAAACACTCACTTCATTCGCGCTTCGTCTGGCCGACATGGTCTCGGCCTACACGGTGTATCACCCAGAGCGCGATGAGTGGGCTAATTTTACTGCGGTAACCCGCATTAAACGGGCCCTCTCAATTCGGCACCACCCTGACCTCAGACCAGCAAGCGTCCATTGTTGCCATTCTCCATGCGGCCATTGACTATGCCCATCGGCATCCTGGTTCGGTTAAGACGGTGTACGCGGGCGGTGCCGATTCCCCTATGGCTTTGTACCCAGCCGCCCCTGCCGTGACCCACCAATATCCGGCCACAGACGTCTTTTCCCACTCAACTTCACAATCACATAACATTTCCACTGTACACAGAGTCCCAGGCTCTTCCTCTCCTCGCAATCTGCGAGAGTCAGAGACACCCTCTCGCTATTCGAAAGAGGTGGAGGTGCGCCCTCGCCATGAGCGAGAGATCGCAACGTGCCCTCACGAGGAAGCCATGCACTCGACTCACAGACATGGGGGACAAAGGAACGCGTGGAAGCGTCCCCGGGGCCGTGGTAATCGCAATAGGTGGCGTCCATACTGCACCCATTGCAAGAAAGCAGGACACGCGACTGATGTGTGTTATTATAGACCACGCGGTCGACCTACCACGTGTTGCAAGTCTTGCGGGGGTGTAGGGCAAATTCGGGAGACTGAGTTTAGTGTCGGTCACGAAGCTCAGAGGGGTCGTGCAGCAAGTGGCTCGTCAAAAAACGGCCAGCGCAGGAGTGTCCACAATCCAAGGTGACGGTTGAACAGCAGTCGGCAGTGACAATTGTTCACGTCGATTTAGCTAGCTCACGTACGCCGAGTGGAAGCTTAGCCATGGTCGCAGTTACCTTGTTAGAGCCACTCGCGCGTAAGTCTATTTGTGCCCTCTTGGACACGGGAGCGGCGGTGTCTCTTATCCATAAGAGCATTTTGCCTACCGCCATGGAAGGCTCCCAGGTCGGTACCACTAGAATCATAGTGGCCGACGGTTCGGAGATGCAAAATCTTGGCAAGGTAGATGTTCCCTTTGATCTAGCTGGTTTTTCGTTCCACCATCCTTTCTTTATCATCCCTGCTGACGGTTTGCCGGCCAAAATTATCTTAGGGTTTGATTTCCTCGCGGCTCACAAAGTGACATTGACGTTCAGTCCTTTAACATTCCAAGTTAAGGGCAAGGATATTCCCGTAATCCTTGCGGGGACGGCTCAGCACTCACCGCCATAAATCGCCGTGTGCGAGGAGCGTCATAGTTTCCAGCGGGAAAGTGAAACTCCCACTTTCCCGGTTAAGTCAATTGAACATCAGTGGGTGCCTGGGTTCTCAGGGGGAACCGTAGGATTGATGCTCGAGAGGGCAAACGAGCTCGCTCCCGCAGGTCAGGTTTTCTCGGCGCTGTTTACAGCACGCCCATATGCCGAAGGCGCCAACCTGCTCGGCCAGGGAGTAGTAGAGCTGATCAGGATGGAAGATGGCAAGGCATGGTGTAAAGTTCCATTCCTGAATTTGGGCCCGGACACCCATGAGGTTCGTAAGGACCAGGTGGTCGGAGACATTTCTCTCTTAGGGGAGATTGCGCTAATAGACGGTGGAACTAACGTCTCGGTGGGAATGGTCCAGGCGTCTAACGTAGTGGATGGCTCTCGCGTACACAAGTTACGTGTGGAAGTAGGGAAAATTTTCCCTAATAGACATGGCAGGGAAAGTATGGCTCTGACCTCTTTAGTGGTCAAATATGCCGATGTTTTTGCCTTACCGGGGGATCCACTTACCGTGACGCCTCACTTCCTACACGAGATTCGGACATTTGGACCGCCAGTCTACCGCAAATCTTATCCCTTCCCTGAGAAGTATAGAGGTGAGATTAGAGACCTCATTAGGGATATGCTCAGTAAGGGGATCATTCGCCCATCTCGTTCTCCTTACAATGCTCCTATTGTTCCGGTTGTGAAGAAGGACAAAACCCTTCGTCTTTGTCTTGATTTTCGTGCTCTAAATAGACACGTGGTTGATGATAGGTTCCCTCTCCCCCACATCGATTCGATGCTGCGCAGTCTCGGCTCCAGCGTCATTTTCTCTCTGCTTGACTTAAAGCAGGGTTATCTCCAGATCCCATTGATGGAGAGCAGCTGCGAGAAAACGGCATTCTCGACTCCCGAAGGGCATTACGAGTTCACGTCTCTGCCCTTCGGGTTAAAGGACGCTCCATCCTGTTTTCAAAGGGTGATGAACCAGGTACTAACGGGGCTGTTAGGGGTCAGTGCGATGGTGTACATGGACGATATAATTGTTCTGGGTACGTCCTGGGTCGACCACCTCAAGAATCTTGAGGATGTCCTTAGGAGGTTGCAAGAAGCAAACCTCTCATTGAGGCTGGAGAAATGTCATTTCTTCCAGAAGGAGGTCGCTTACCTAGGCCATGTAATATCCCAGGAAGGGATAAAGCCCCAGCCAGAGAAAGTCCGAGCCATCAAAGCTTTCCCCCGGCCAACGCGTCGGAAAGAGTTGCTTTCCTTTTTGGGATTGGCGGGATATTACCGCAAATTTATCCCGCACTTCGCGGCCATTTCGTTGCCCCTAATAGATATGACAAAGGGTGACGTCGCAGGGAAGCACAACAATCGTGTGCTTGGTGCATGGACACCTCCTCAATTGCATGCGTTTGAGTCCCTCAAGCATCATTTGTCGTCAACGGTGGTCCTTCCATACCCCAACTTTTCCAAACCGTTCTTACTCACCACCGATGCTAGTGCCTCGGCTATCGGGGGCGTGCTTCAGCAGGAGGGCGAAGGAGGTGCGAGACGTCCACTCTCGTACTTCAGTCGCACGCTGAACACGCATGAGAGACGGTACAGCACCGTGGAGAGAGAAGCGTTAGCGGCAGTGTACGGTCTCACGGTTAACCGCCCACTAATCATGGGCTATCCTGTCCGGTTGATGAGTGATCACAGGCCATTGGTCTGGCTCTTCACTGTTAAGGGCACAAACACTCGGATCCTCCGGTGGCAGATGACCATCGCCGACTTTGACATCCAGGTCGAGTACATACCTGGGAGACTCAACATTGTTGCGGACGCACTCTCTCGGATACGGGGGGCTGACCACCCTATAGATGACTTCATAGTTTCGGCCGTAACCACGGGTGGCCGAGGGAACTCATGCACAACTACTGAGGAGGATACCATCACCTGGAACCAGGTTGAGATCCGAAAGGATCAGGATACACACCCTGATTGGGGTCGAGTAAAACAGTACCTCAAAGGAGTGACGTCAGAAGTGCCAAAGATCCCGCGCCTAAGAGTGCCAATCGGGGATTTCCGACTCCTACCCGACGGACTCCTATATCATGCGCGTAGGAATGCATACCAGTTGGAAGAGCTTCGCCTGGTATGCCCTGATGGAGCAAAGGCGGCAGCGTTACGCATCGCCCATTCCCTTCCGATGGCCGGCCATGGCGGAATCCAAGTTACTCTGGAACGCCTACAGAAGTTTGCATTCTGGCCTAAGATGTCGGAGGATGTGAAGGATTTTATAAAAAAATGCAAAATCTGCATTACTTGCAAACCTTCCTATGACCTCCCAGCTCCACTTAGACAGTTTCCTGACGTGAAAGCTCCATTTGAGAGAGTGCACGTTGACCTCATTGGTCCACTAACCACCACGCTAACTGGTGCGAAGTACATCCTGACCGTAGTCGATGTACTAACCCGCTTCCTGGTCGCTGTACCTATTAATTCAAAGGAAGCGAGGACAGTAGCCCGTGCCTTTCTACAACACGTCCTGGCCATACATGGCGCTCCAAGGCAGGTAATCTCAGATGGCGGTGGTGAATTCATGAACGAGACGTTCAAAGAGGTGATGGCGATGGCAAACATCAGCCACCACAAAATCACCCCTATGCATCCCTCGAGTAATGGTATAGTGGAAAGGGTAAATGGTACAATAATTAAGATATTACGGTCCCTAGTACAGGATAATCAAACCGGCTGGGACCAGATGCTTCCTCTGGCGGTGTTGGCGTACAATTCCGCGTACCATAGAGTCCTCAGAGATTCCCCTCATTTCCTCCTTTTTCACAGAGACCCCGTCCTACCTATAACTGAGTTTACCAGGCCAAGTGCCCCTTGGTACAACGCCGAAAACCTTGCAGCCGAAACAATGGCGTTAGCAAATGCATGTTTCGATAGGTGCCAAAAGTTCATAGAGGCTGCCACTATTGACAGGCACACCAAACGGCCCAGGGCTAGAGTAAAGCAGCTTGCCCTTGGTGATAGAGTGTACGTAACTGCAAAACCTAGACAGGGGGTGTCAAAGAAACTGCAGCCATTATACCAAGGCCCCTATAGAGTAATCAGAAGGGTGAGCGATGTCATTTATGCCATCAAGCATATCAAGTCGGGACGTGAGTTCTGTGTCCACACGGACCGGATCAAACTCGAGGGCAATCTCTCTGTGTGTGAGAATAAAAACGTACGAAGAGCTTTCCCCACACATGAGCAAGAGGTTACAGACCTACTCCAGAGTAGCGAGTCTGACCCCTCCGAGTAATCACTCGTGAGAAGGATTCCAACCTACCATCATGGTAGAGACTTTCTCTTCACACCTGCCGTCATTTGGCAGCGATCAGGTGTATATTTTTTTCCCCTCGTTCTGAAATATTTCATGTAAATAATGGTTGTTGTATATACATATTTCTTAGGAGTGTTATCCACTCGTAACCCCCCCCCCCACTCTTCTGTGCAAAGTTTCTGCCGCTGCTCATTTTTACAGCTCTGCAAAGCATAAGTCTGTAGCAGGCAGCTAAATGCCTTGTGGCATGGAGCGGTTGGAGCTCCACAGCGCGTCGACAGGGTGAAGCAGCATCTTTCACGCACACGCACCAGGTTGACGGGAAGATACAGCCATGTGACCTCTCCGTGTACGTCCACGTAAGTTGGAACCTGTCATGTCCATACTTTTTTTCCCTTTTCAGTTGTGCACACATTTCCCCATTTGTGAAAACATCAATATACTTCCTTCGCACCCTGCCTCGGTTGCATGACAGCTAAACCCGCCCTCCCCTCTGGGACAAGATTCTGCTGTTGTTGTTTTTACAGGTTACCAGTCTCTGCTGGTCGTGGGACGTCGAACACCTCTCAGATGACGAGAGGGCTCAGCACCGCCAAGTGAAGGACACCAACCCCTTCTCATGACAACACCATCGCCTGCAGAGGGGCAGAAGCCCTTGTACCTTTATTTCCCATTTTTGTTTGTTTGTTATTTTTTTTCTTTCTTTTCGTTGGCATTTTGCCGCGGAGGGTTTTTTTTTTTTTATCGTAGTGATTGACGTAACTAGGCGACCCATTTTTGGTGGGCCACCTCTTTACATCGTACACATCGGTTTTTCCCTCACGCTGAATTGGTATTTGTGTTTCGGCGGCTGTCGCTGCCTTTTGTTGGCAGGGGGAGGGATGTGGTATGAGTAGAACGCATGACTATTTCTATGGTAAGCGTCTCGCGTTGGGTCACGTGTTCCCGCGTTAAGCTGGCGGGGAGACGCGACCTAGCGTGACCATTGTTCCCAGATGCGCGTCATCACGTGATCCAGATGCGCGTCATCACGTGACCCAGATCCTAGCATCTGATTGGGGACTCGCTACGCTGAACCAGCAGGGCGACTAGCCCGCTCCGGACAATACGCAGATTATCTCTGACTACGCTACCAGGCGGTCGTGGTCAAGCAAGTGCTGGTTCAGGACACGAAAGAGTAAGTGTGATAGCATATTCACAGTGCCGATTAGTTCTCTCCCCCATTCAGCCTCCGACACACATATCATATTCTGTGCTACAAATAAAGAGCCAACACATTTCTACGTGTTTTAGTCATTGAGCCTAACCATTCGGACACTTTACCATACTTCTACTTTGTTAATGCTGATATTAGATAGCCTACTTTCTTCATCCCCTCTAAAATCGGATCGCAGTCAGGTACTTTATCTAACCTCTCATTAGTAAACACCGATAGAAAATAATTGTTAAACTCCTCACTCATTTTTCCTTCGATTCTATCATGACACATTCATCGTTTTTAATTGGTCCTATTCTTTATCTTTTGTTCTATAGAGGTAAAAGAAACCCTTTGGGCTGGATTTTGCTTGACTGGCAACTTCAATTTCATAATTACGTTTCGCTGTACGTGTATTCCTTTTAACCAGCTTTGCCATTTCGTTATATCTTGATATAAGGTGCGATTCCCCGTTTTCTTTTTTTTATATTTACGTAAAGTCCTCTTTTCATTCCGATATCATGTTTCAATCTATCCGTCATCCATTTGGGAGTATTACTATTTTTTCCGTATTGACTTTAGGGAGACGAATGTGTTTTGTGCATTAATAATTAGATCAGTTAGAATGCTATACATTTCATCCAAATCGCTAATCTGAGTGTTGAGCCCTCGCCCTAAGTGACCTGACCCAAGGTATTCATATTACCCTCCGTGACCCGACCCCGAGTCATAACATGACCCCTAGTCACGCACCGAGACCCGACAATGTTCGAAACGTCCGCATGACATTTCGTATTCAATTTCAAATAGGTTTTTATATTGTCAAAGGTTGCTTTCCTGAAGTCTGGTACTTGGACGTTATTCGTACTTTTTCATTTTTCCCAAATAACATTAAATCTTATTTCTTGATGATCGCTAGAGCCTAGACTATCTCCTACTATTACGCTGCTAATTTGGTGCTCATTATTAGTAAAATTAAGTCCAGGGTATTATGTCCCCTCGTAGGATCGGTAATCAATTGTTTTAGGAAATTATCCTGCACCACATCTAGGAATTTCTTCGCTTCATGATCTATCAAAGTTACCCAGTCAATGTTTCTATAATTAAAATCTCCCATGATCACAACGTTTTTGTACTGGGACGTTTTGTGAATTACATGCATCTACTCGAAGAAAGTTGATGCAGTTTTAAAAGTGCCGTCCATATACCATGTGTCGGATTTGGCTAGATGACGCAGTCCATCCTCAGTTGCAAACACAATGATGCGGTTCTGTGCTTTGTTTCTATTGTCGTAGATGAGGAAAGGTTTAAAATCTGTTCCACCGGTCGTCTTCAATGGTCAGGTTTTCTAAGGCCGATGGTGCCCGTGGGCGCGCAGCTTGTCGTTTCCAACGGATGCTTCTTTTAACGGTGTCTAACTGACCAAGAGCCTGTCTTCCCCTGGTACTTATTCCATTCATGTGGTCAGTCTACATATCGCTGTGTCCTGGTCTTGTCTCCCATCAATGAGGATGAGATCCATGAATATACCACGTTAAGTAATAATGGATAAAATTAATTTTGTATATACTTGTTTACAGCAAAGTTTATTGAGTAATACTGTACAATTTTAATAATGGGTCCATTCATCTTCCATACTAATTACCTCACGCAGTCTTTCAGACAGAGGATACGATGTTCCTGACTAGGTGTGGTTTCCTTCGAACATAAGAACATAACATAAGAATGAAGGAGACTGCAATAGACCATAAGGCCTACACTAGGCAGCTCCGTATCCATCACCACCTCTCATCCCCATCCATAAAGTTGTCTAATCGTTTACTACATGGCTACTAAGTCTATTCCATTCGTCGACCATCCGATTAGTAAACCAATTCTTGCCTATTTCCTTCTTAAATCTAAATTCGTCCAGTTTAAATCTATTGCTCCGAGTCCTGCCCTGTTGTTTTATTATGATGACCTTGATTGCATCACCCTTGTTATAGTCTTTGATCCACTTGAACACCTCTATTAGATCACATCGCAATCTGCGTCTTTCCAGAGAGTGTAAGTTAAGGTGCCTAAGCCTCTCTTCGTAAGATAAATTTCCGAGTCCATGTATCATTTTGGTCATTCTTCTCTGTAATGATTCTAGTGAATTGATGTCCATTCTGTAGGACGGAGAACAAAACTGTAACACATAGTCAAGGATGGGTCTAACTATCACTAGATAGAATTTGATAATTACCTCTGCACTTCAATTCGTTACCGTCCTAGCAATGAAACCTAATGCTCTGTTAGCTTTATTCCTGGCGCTAATAGACTGTTTCCTGGTTTTAATATCCGGACTCACTAGAGCTCCTAAGTCTCTCTCGCACTCAGTTTTCTCTAAAAGCGTGCTATCTAAGTTATATCTATTTTCGGGGTTGCGTACCCCTACGTTTAACATGCTACACTTAGAGATATTGAAGTTCATTTGCCATTTCACCGACCATGTTAACTATTTGCAAAATCTCTGCGTCGCCTCCTGACCTAATTAGGCGTCCTATTTTAGTGTCGTTCGTAAACTTACAAACATCACTATTTATCCCATCGTCTAAGTCGTTTATGTACATAATGAACAACAAGGGACCCAAAATCGAGCCTTGAGGGACCCCGCTAGTAGCATTGCCTCTCCTAGATTTCACTCCATTTATGGTGACCTGCTGTTTTCTCCTACTAATCCAAGCTCTAATCCATTCTAACACTTTTCCTCCTATGCCATGGGTTTTGATTTTATTTAGTAGTCTCTAGTGTGGCACCTTGTCGAACGCCTTGCTTAAGTCAAGGTAAATAACATCGTAATTATTATTGTTATCTGACGCCTTATATACTTTTGTATAAAAGGATAGAAAATTAGTCACACACGACTTACCCTTGGAGAAACTATACCGTGAATCACGAATTAAATTATGTCTTTCGATGTGTTCTCTGAGTCTATTTACTATTATTGATTCAAGCATTTTTCCTATAAACGATGTCAAACTGATTGGCCTGTAGTTACATATAGACGATCTATCTCCCCCCTTAAAAACAGGAACAACGTTTGCTTGCCTCCAAGCAGTTGGCACAAAACCAGTGTCTACCGATTTATTAGATATTTCAGTTAACTGGTCGCAGATTTCAAATTTACACTCCTTAAGAATTCTCGGAAAAATGTCATCTGGACCCGGAGATTTTGTAGCTTTAAGTCTTTCAATCTGCTTGACTATTTCTACTTTACTAATACTGACATTAGATAGACTACTTTCTTCATCCCACTGAAAATCGGATCGCAGTCAGGTACTTTATCTAACCTCTCATTAGTAAACACTGAGAGAAAATATTTGTTAAACTCCTCACTCATTTTTTCCTCCGATTCTATCATGACACATTCATCGTTTTTAATTGGTTCTATTCTTTCTTTATTTTTTGTTCTATAGAAATGAAAGAAACTCTTTGGGTTGAATCTTGCTTGACTGGCAACCTCAATTTCATAATTACGTTTCGCTGTACGTGTATTCTTTTTTAACTAGCTTTGGCATTGCGTTATATGTTGATCTAAGGTGTGTTTCCCCGTTTTTTTTATATTTACGTAAAGTCCTCTTTTCATTCCGATCTTATGTTTCAATCTGTTCGTCATCCATTTGGGAGTATTACTATTTTCCCGTATTGACTTGAGGGGGGTAAATGTATTTTGTGCATTAATAATTAAATCAGTTAGATTACTATACATTTCATCCAAATCGCTGACCTGTCTGTTGAGCCCCGGCCCCCAAGTGACCTGACCCAAGGTATTCATATAACCCTCCGTGACCCGACCCCTGGTCATGTGCCAATACCTGATCGAGCCGATAATGTTCGAAACGTCCGAAACATTTCCTACGTGTACTTACCATATTTCCCCATAATTTTTCAATCGGGTTACGGTCATAACTCTTGCTGAGCCAGTCCAAGAGTTGCAGGTTCTCTTGACCTTCAAGCCATTGTTCTTGTCATAGCATCTAATAGGAACATCTATAGTGCAAGTTTTTAATAATTCTCTCATGGAGTTATGGGGAATTTTGGGTGGTGGGAAATCACTATGATGGTATACACAATCTAGGATGATATTAATGTTTCTTGTTACAGAGATTTCAGTGAAGAGGATTTGAGCTTCTACTGATGCTATGGAACCTCTGGCCACCTCTTCCCATCCCCCTCCACTCCTCCTCCCTACCCACCACATAACCCATTTCCTCATGTCACCTCCGAACAGATCAAAAGCCCAGAGATCACGGGTAGTCCGTTATTCACTTCACACCTTCCCAAGCGAAGGTCTTCCAGGGTCAAGATGCAACGGCCAGCCATTTAAATTAAGGAAACCTTTCACGTATAAAGTATTTAGAAGTAATTTTATTTACATCAAACCTAAAATGTAATTTTGCTGTTCAATTTGCAGAAATAATTTCACATATGTCAAAACTTAAATGTAATTCTAAACTGAATTTTAGATATAACCTTATATATGTCCAACTATTATTGTAATTCCAACTTTTATCACAAATATTTATTGTATGTTTAACACAGTAATACCAGAAGATGTCTTAATAAAGACAAAAGGTCGTAGTAATAAAATGAAAAACTATAAGGAATTGGTTTCTGCCCACCCTATCCAATGGAAGAGTATAATTAGGAAAATTTAAAACGCAAGAGAGAAAATCAATATATTCCAACATACTGTCGTATTTGATCAAACCTGCATTGAAAGAAAACCTGCTCCCAAAACACACACACACACACACACACACACACACACACACACACACACACACACACACACACACACACACACACACACACACACACACACACACACACACACACACACACACACACACACACACACACACACACACACACACACACACACACACACACACACACACACACACACACACACATATATATATATATATATATATACATATATATATGTATATACATATATATATATATGTATATACATATACATATATGTATATATATATACATATATATATATATACACATATGCATATATATACATATATACATATATATATATATATATATACATATATATCCTGCCGAGAGCTGACACCTTGACGTGATGGATAGGCTTGAGAATCTTATTGACTACAAAGTTATGTCGATAGAGAGAAAATCTCTGCAGGGTCACCTATATCAAACAGGTTTTGTAGGAGAGATCAGACAAAGAGCAGCTAACACACACAGTCGCAGGACCCAATGCTAAGTGGTACTTCCCTGATGGCGAACAGGGAATGTCCTGGACCATTGGGCACTCTATAGATATAGGACTTCACCGAATATAATAAGGTGACACCAAAGAAATATCTCACCAGAAACCAGTTGACAAGGAGGTAAGGTTACTGCCAACCTTCCTTCATAGCAAATATGAATAGCACAAGCAAAACAAAACCGGGCGTTCCTGTTGGATCACCGTCTCCTGAAGGTCCAACCGCATTGCCTCATATGCTTACGGGCAGAGTGCTATCGAATGTGAGTAAGTATTGTCTAAGCAAATCTAAGTCTTGGACATCAAGCAATATGAAGAAAATTAAAATCTATACTTACAACGTATGAACTCTCTCAGAAGACCACAGACTAGAGAGTTCAATGGAGGAACTAGACAACATCAAGTGGGACATCGTAGGACTGAGCGAAGTCCGAAGAGCGGAAAAAAAACCCTGATACAATTACAAGATGGTCACGACCTGTTCTACTAGTACAATAGAGGTAAGGACAAAGGAAAATCTAGTGGAGTAGGATTCTTGATAAACAGAGAAGTTGCTACTCATGTAGTCAAGTTCAGCAGTTTATCTGACAGGGTAGCTTGGATTGTAATTAGGCTGTGTAAAGGTACACTCTAAAAATAGTTCAGGTTTATGCCCAACTTCACAGAGTTCAGACGATGAAGTCCGTCTATAACGATTTAAGTCAGTTAATAGATCAAGAAAAAAGTAAGTTCGCTTTGGTAATAGGCAACTTTAATGCTAAAGTGGGTAAGAAGATGGGAGATGAGTTGTGCATTGGGAAGTTTGGAGTAGGTGAGAGAAATGACAGAGGCGAGATGTTAGTAAATTATGCAGAGAAGTACAACATGAGGACAATGAACACTTTCTTCCAAAAGCGCGTAAGTCGTAAATAGACCTGGAGAATTCCAAATGGAACAACAAAGACGAAGTATACTCCATATTAGGAGATGAGAGCAAGAGTGTTAGCAATGTTGAGACATTGTGACAGGTTTGAGGAAGGAGGAAGAGAAAGACACGGGTCTAGGGCCGAGTTTATTCCTAGGAATAAACTCGGCCCTAGACCCGTGTCTTTCTTTTCCTCCTTCTTCATATATATATATATATATATATATATATATATATATATATGTGTGTGTGTATATATATATATATATATATATATATATATATATATATATATATATATTAGGGTACCAATAAAAATAAAAAGTTGGATTTTTTATCATACTTTTGGGGGATTTTGGGATTTTGCAAATTTTCAGCATTGTCGGGTGATATTTAGGGGTGGCGGATGACGATTTTGTAATTCCACTTTCAGTTATGTTAGGAGAGTCGTCTTTTCGAGTGCTTCATGGCAATATTTTGCCCTTTTTCGGCAAAATTTTCCTTCCCCCAGCAGCCCGCTTGTCCCCTTGCGCTGCGCACACGCAGTATTAGACCCTCGTGGGAGGGTATCATGGGAGACCACCCCCACTCATTGTCGCCATGCTGGCCGGGAAGGTTTTCCTTGGAGGTGCTGGGCTGGCGGCGGCGGTGGTCTTCAATGACCTGGAGGAGGAACTGGCGCTGTTCCTCTTCTTTCGTCAGGCGAAGATTGAACGCTTGCATCAGCGCCACCCCTCGCTCCATCCTGTCGTTGGCCACACGTATTCCTTGTATGAGGCGGCAGGCGGCACCGAACGTCTTCTCCTCTTCCCACTTCAACGGATTTGTGGAAAGAAAGACTGGCAAGATACCGAAAATATCCAGGAGGTGTCGAGACCTCTTAGAGGCAAACGAAGACAGCGTTGCCGTTGTTACACTCTCTTCTTGAATGTTGATTCATTTGGGGGCTTTCTCTGCTCCTTCTCCGCGCAGGATGGCTTAGGCAACGGCTTGTTTGGTAGAGGGAGAGAGCCGCGGGTCGAAGAGGGACAGGCCGATCAGGTGTTCACTCAGATACCAGAGATGACGGTTCAGTTCTTTGAAGCATGCCTTTCCAAGAGGAGAATCATGGTATTCCAGGAGGTCCTTTCCGAGTTGGAGATCATTGGCCGGGACGTAGGTTGGGAGCGTGGACTCGAACCAACGGATGACATAGATCTCAGAGATGAAGAAGGAAAAGCGCTTGAGGCCTACGACCTCCCCCGGCGTGACCAAGCTGGTGATCTGCTCTCTGAACAGCAACATCTTCAGGGAGCAGATTATGCGTGCCATCCACCGCCCTTGGTGGAGAGCACCAGGGCGCCGGATCGTCATCTTGGGAAGAGCACCTCCAAGGAAGGCGATGGTGAGCTCCGCCAGTTCCCTGTAGTCGTCTCGGGGCTGCTTCTGAATCATAATGGCATTCAGGGATTCGATGACGGCTTCCCTCTTGGCAGCCAAGGTCTCGGGGAGGCCAGAAAGAGGCTGGATTGCCGAACGATCGATGATCTGCCAGTACTCCTTGAATCGTGAAAAGAGGTTAATCTCAGGGCCAGAAGAGGGTCCCAAGCACGAGGAAAAAACGTTTTCAACCAGAAGTTTGTGCATGTGGTAACGGCAGGTGAACGAAAATAGGGGCCGCTCCATCTTTTCCTACAGTAAGGTGCAGGGTCCGTTGATATCGCCAGTGTTTGCAATGGTGGTGTCGAAGCACATCCCTATGACGCGATCACTGATTCTCCAGTCTTCCAGACACTCAAAGACAGTTGTGGCGGCAGCCTCGCCCGTCCCAGCACGCAACTTTGGAACATCCAAGGTAAGTTGAGAGTGGAGGACAGATGGAGGAAGAGGAAAGGGACAAAAGGTAGGGAGGTGCTTAGAGTGAACTCTCTAAACGAAGAGGAAAAGGAGAAGGAGTACAAGAAGAAGCTGAAGCAGGAGTGGGAGGGAGTGAAGGATAGAGTGGAGCTAGGTGTGGAGGAGGAATGGGGATGGTTCAAGGAGGGAGTCACAAAGTGTGCAAGGATGGTGTGTGGAACAAGAAGGTCAGGAGGAAATAGAAGAAAGGGTAGTGAATGGTGGGATGAGGAAATGAAGAAGGTTGTAGAAGAGAAGAAGCGAGCTTTCACAGATTGGTTACAAAGTAGGACGAGGGAGTCATATGAGACGTACAGGGAAAAGAAAAGAGAAGTAAAGAAAAAGGTAAAGGAGGCAAAGAGGAGAGCAGATGTAAAATGGGGTAAGAGTATGACAGAAAATTTTGAAAGTAATAAAAATATATTTTGGAAAGAAATTAAGAGAGGAAGAGGAGGCGAATCAAGTGGGGAAGAAAAGGTAAAAGGTGCAGATGGAGAGATGATAATGGAGGAGAAGGCAGTAAGGAGAAGATGGGCAGAATATTTTAGGGAGTTGCTTAATGTGAAGGAGGATAGGGAGGGAAAGATAGCTGCAGTGGGAAATGCTAAGAAAATGAGAGTGATGAGTGAGTAAAATGGAGGAGAAATACGGAAGGATGAAGTGAAGGCAGCAGTTAAGATGATGAAAGCAGGTAAGGCACCTGGTCTGGATGGATGCCATGCAGAATGTCTTAAAAAAGGAGGTATAGTGATGGTGGACTGCTTGGTGAGGTTATCTAATGTTTGCTGGAGAGAAGGTAGAGTGCCAGAGGACTGGAGGAGTGCGTGTATAGTTCCACTTTACAAGGGAAAAGGGGACAAGTGTGAATGTAGTAGTTTGAGAGGGATTACCTTGTTAAGTGTAGTTGGAAAGGAACAGAGGAACAGAGGGAGTAATTGGTGAGGAACAGTGTGGGTTTAGGACAGGTAGAGGTTGTGTAGATCAGATTTTTGTGGTAAGACAGATATGTGAGAAAGCTATAGGTAAGGGGAAGGATGTTTTCTGGGCCTTTATGGATCTGGAAAAGGCTTACGACAGGGTAGACAGAAAGGCACTGTGGGAGGTTATGCGGATATACGGGATAGGAGGAAAGCTTCTGGGAGCTGTCAAGAGTTTTTATGAGAGTAGTAGAGCTTGTGTCAGGATTAGAAATGGAGAGAGTGAGTGGTTTGAGGTAAAGGTGGGACTTCGTCAGGGATGCGTTATGTCACCCTGGCTGTTCAACTTATACATGCATGGGGTGGTGCGAGAGGTGAATGCAAGGGTAATGGGTCAGGGATTGGAGATGGTTAAAGAAAATGGAGAAAAGTGGGAGGTGAGCCAGCTGTTGTTTGCGGACGACACTGCGCTTGTGGCAGGATCGGAGGAGGGATTGAGGAAGTTGGTGACAGAGTTTGGGAGAGTGTGTGATAGAAGAAAGCTTAAGATAAATGTGGGTAAAAGTAAGGTGATGAGATGTACAAGGGGTGAAAGTGGCAGTAATCTGGAAGTGAGCATTAAGGGAGAGCAACTGGAGGAAGTGGATAGTTTTAGATATTTGGGAGCAAATGTGGCAGGTGGAGTGAAGGTGGAGGTAGAATGTAGATTGAGAGAAGCGAGTAAATGCCTTGGTGGTTTAAAAAGTGTAATGGGGAATAGGAATCTGGGAATGGATGCTAAGAGGAGACTGTATGAAGGAGTGATTGTGCCAACAGCACTGTATGGAGCAGAAACATGAAACATGAGAGAGGAAGAGAGAAGGAACTTGAATGTGTTTGAGATGAAATGTCTGAGAAGTATGATGGGGGTTACTAGGCTAGATAGAGTGAGAAATGAGGAAGTGAGGAGGAGAACTGGGGTGGAAAGGGAGTTGGGAGATAGGGTGGATGAAAGAGTATTAGGATGGTTTGGACACATGGAAAGAATGAGTGAAGAAAGACTAGTAAAGGAGGTATGGAAGGCAGATGTGGAGGGAGTGAACATGAGGGGACGTCCTAGGATGAGATGGATGGATGGGGTGAAGGGGGCTTTGGGGAAGAGGGGAATGTCGGTTGAGGAAGGACGGGAGAGGACAGAAGACAGGGGTGAATGGAGAATGGTTGTATATGGAAAATGTTGTGGTGCATGAGGTGGATTGGACGGGGGAATGGGGGTGAGGTAGTGTGTGTGAGCAAAATATTTTTGACGCAGCCCGAAGGGATTTCTCCCCGGCCTCTCCTTTATATGGGGGGACGGAGAGGGGGGGTCGCCGATTTAATTAAGCGGCCTTGCTGTGGATGTGCTGTGTCCTGCGACACTGCTTCTGACCCAGGGCAGTGGACAGGGTGCAGGGATGACCCGTCATCTAGGAGGTGCTAAGATGGGAGGGAGGGTGGAGGGGTGTGGAGTGTTTTCGGGGATGAAATGGGTGGGAATGTTTTTGTGCCTTGTCCTTTTTGGCTACCCCCCTGGTAAGGGGGAAAAAGGCCTTGGTATATGTATGTATGTAAGAGTTTCTCCACACCTTTACCGGTGACAATGATGGCGAGCCGGTCGGCCCGAGATCCGTCATCATGAAAGACGATTTTACCGTCCTAGTGGACGGTAAGGGGAGTCTGCGGACTGAATGTCTCCTTGATTTCTCCCGCCAGCGACGCCCGGTACTTGGCTCTTGCGTTTCAGATAGACTCCGGGTTGAAGACGAGCTCCTGGGGATCATGGCCCAAGCTACTTGCCAATTACTCCCTCTGTTCCTCTCCTCATCCTTTCAATCAAGACCCTCCCATAAGCCTTCCCAACTACACTCAACAAGCTTATCCCTCTGTAACTACTACACTCACACTTGCCCTGCTATCCCTTGTAAGGCGGAACTATACAGGCACTCCTCCAGTCCTCCGGCACTCTACCCTCTCTTTAACAAACAGTAAATAACCTCACTAGTCAGTCCACCATAACTGTACCTCCTTTCTTCAGTCATTCTGCATGGCATCGATCCAACTCAGGTGCCTTACCTGCTCTCATCATCTTAACAGCTGCTTTCACTTCATCTTTCCCTATTTCTTTTCCACTTTCCTCACTCATCACTCTCATCTTTTAGCGCTTTCCACTGTAAATATTTTCCTTCCCTATCCTCCTTCACATTTAACAACTCCCTAAAATACTCTGCCCACCTTCCTCTCACTGCCTTCTCTTCCATTATCATCTCTCCATCTGCACCTTTTACCTTTTCTTCTCTACTTGACTCGCCTCCTCTTCCTCTTTTAATTTCTTTCCAAAACATCTTTTTATTACTTTCAATTTCTTTTTGTCATACTTTTACCCTATTTCACATCTGCTCTCCTCTTTGCTTCCTTTATCTTATGCTTAACTTCCCTTCTCTTTACTTTGTACCTCTCATACGATTTACTCCTCTTAATTTGTAGCCAATCTATGAAAGCCTGCTTCTTCTCTTCTACACCCTTCTTTGCTTCGTTATCCCACCACTCACTACCCATCCCTCTATTTCCTCCCGCCCTCCTTGTTACACACACCATCTTTGCACACCTTATGACTCCTTCCTTGAACCATTCCCATTCCTCCTGCACTCCTAGTTCTACTCTATCCTTCACTCCCTGTCACTCCTTTTTCAGCTTGGACCATCCCCATTCCTCCTGCACTCCTAGTTCTACTCTATCCTTCACTCCCTCTCATTCCTCTTTCAGCTTCTTCTTATAATCCTTCTCCTTTCCTTTCTCATTTAAGCAGTTCACTATAAGTACCTCCCTACCTTCTGCCCTTTTCCTCTTTCTCCACCTATTCTCCACTCTCAATTTACCTTCCACCGAAGAAAGATCTGATATTCCCCCACTCTCTCCCCGTAGAAGATGTACATCATTAACTCTTCCTATCATACTCCTAGTCGCCAATATATAGTCCATTAACGCTCTATCTGCCACCCTTCCACCACCACTCTACACACACACACACACACACACACACACACACACACACACACACACACACACACACACACACACACACACACACACACACACACACACGCACACACACACACACACACACACACACACACACACACACACACACACACACACACACACACACACACACACACTCGGTGGCACAGTTGGTAGAGCGCTGAACTGGGAAGTAGAAGTGCTCCCAGTACCCAGTTCGAATCCTGCCCAGGGCCGAAATTATTTCGGTATCGCTGTGCCTCTGGTCGTTACTCTGACTCTCGTGGGCGGGGAGTTGGGTGTGTGTGTGTGTGCAAGGTCATAGCATTACCCATAGATCGGACCTACGAGCTCTGAGCTCTCTTCCAGGAGGAAAATAGCTGTCGATCACGAGTCCAACACGTGATCCAAAGACCAAGTGAATACACACACACACACACTCACACACACACACACACACACACACACACACACACACACACACACACACACACACACACACACACACACGCACGCACACACACCCACAACCGTGAATCGAACCACTTTCAAATCCCCCGCCTACTACTAACGGCTTCGAATATGATTCGTGGTCATCGTACGTACGCACAACATTCGGATTCAAACTTTGCCATGAAACACTTGGCCAAGCCCCCCTCGACTATGTAAAGAGGAACCGGCTTCCAGCCCCCCCCCCCACTGCTTGCCCAACCTCCGTAGCGTAAAGAACGTCGTTCCGCAAAGTTTACCATCAAAGAAGAAATTCCGGTACCCGAGAAATTCTCAGTTCTCGAGAAACTCGCCCCTGCGGTCTTAAAACTTGGATTGTTCTCCAATAGAGGGGGGAAACCTCCCTCCCGGTCTCGTGCTACTGAAGCACTACCGGCAAAGACGCGTGCGTGCTTGGCCAGTTATCGCCAGAGAAAGATCTGACCCTCCCCATTCACCCGTACCGAGACTCGCTCCCACGCCGGACTCAACCCCCGTTAACGCGGTGTCAGTGTTTGCCTACGTTAGATTACTTCCGCTAACCCGTTAAACTAACCCCATCGCCCCGCCACCCGCCCTACAACAATCGCTTCACAATCACCACCCCTTTACACAACACGAATAACACAAACAAAAACACTAGAACACGAGGACGCGTAACCCATTGCGCTTGGCGCAATGGGTCGAGTCAGGATCCGGGACTTACGCCCCAACGGTAAACAACGGACAACTGAACTATGGGACACTCTAGCCAAAAACAACATCTACATACAAAAGCTCATCACACTACACACCGCATTCATACTGATCTCAGACGACACGACCACAGAAACACTCTGCCAAAAAAAACACAAAAACAATTTTCAACACCAACGGCTTCGAAATCCAAGACCCACCAGAATTCAATGCACACAGAACACTTGTCATCACACAAGTCAACCCCTATGTCACAGAACACTCACAAGAAGAAATAAAAGCAGAAATTGAAAGACTGAACACTAACACAGACGTAACACAAGTAATTAAACTCCCACGCACCAAGACAGCTCTTAAAATCAAGTTTGAATCTACACAAATGGTGAAAGAATGCATCCTAAAGGGACTCAAAAAAAAATTCACAATCATTCCTCACACACGCACTCAGACAGGAAACATACACATACATACCCCAATGCACAAACTGCTACTCACTCGAACACACACGCAAACAATGCCCATACCCATTCCCATACAAGATTTGTTCCAACTGTGCATCCACTGAACACAGACAAGACAAATGCACCTGCGCTATAACTAAGTGCCTCCTCTGTCAAGGGGACCACCCAGCCGTAGCAATGAGATGCCCCAAGAAGAAGGAAAAAGGCAAAGCAATCACCAGACAGATAAACCAACAACCTCACACCAACACACAAACTTATGCCACTGCCACACAACAAAAACCCGCCCTCCTCCCTACACCAACAACTACGACCACGTCACTTCACCACATGACAACAGTTAACACAGCCCTCACACATTCCAAAACACACCCAATGCAGTATACCAAGTCAACGGCCTTCCTACAGTTACAATCCCTCCACAAGTCATAAACACAAAACTACTAGCACAAGCACTTAGTAACTACACCAAACCCATCATAACTCCTACCACCATAACACCTACCAACATAAACACCACAGAACCTATGGAAACAACAGAACAATCATTAAAGAGACCTGCACCGAACACCAATGATATTAACCCCCCACAGAAACAACGAGTACCAGACACAAAAAACAGCCTGGGACTACAACTCGTAACAACAGAAACAACAGATACCAACAGACCTCACACACGACAGCCTCAAAACACTCATCACCAGCCAAAAAATCAAAATAATATACACAGCACACCAACAAGAAAAAGACATAATTGAAAAATTAGTCAATAACAAAATAAACCTAACACACTACAAGATAACAAGAGTAAACGAAACAAAATTCAACAAACTCAAACAAGGACACTTCGACCTCCACGACAAGAACACAGAACACGAACACCACTGGACTCACAACGCTGAATAAACAAATACAACACACTTCTACCTCAACACTATGGAACAGATACACATCATCCAACACAACATAATACAGTGCACATTTGACAGAAGAAACGAACTTTGTAACATATACAACATAACAACACCAGACATCATACTTTTGAACTCAATAGGTAAACCCGACAGATTCAAAATATACAATTACGCAGTACACCGAAGAAACGACTATAATCAACCACATGCAGGCATAGCAATAGCCGTCAAACACAACATTAAACACAAAATACTAGACGACTTTCAAGACGAAATATTAGCAGTCAAAATTGACACAAACCAAGGACCCATAATAATAGCAACTTTATACTTACCTCCCAGACGCCCCCTCCTCCCTATAGATGACATACTAAAGACTAACAAGGAAAAGACTACCAGTATACATATTAGGAGACATGAACGCCAAACATCACACATTAGGACACAGCAACGCGAACACCACAGGAAGACAGATAGCTCAACTAATACAAAGAGGACACTTAACACACTTAGGGCCAGACTTTCCCACCTGCATCACACACAATGGACAAGGAACACCAGACATAATACTAACAAACAGACATCATCACTTAAACCCAGGACAACTAACTACATCAGACCACATCCCAATACACTTAACACTGGCAACAAAACCAATAACAATACCTACACCAGAAAGATACATATTCCACAAAGCAGGCTGGATAGGATTTAAGACCACACTAGACATAGAAAGAACCAAATATGACAAACAAAGTCAAAGAACAACACGAAATAAACAATACATTGAAGACAAACTCAACACATGGTACACTATGATACAACAAGCCATGGACAAACACATTCCCAAAACAAAACATAAAATTCTACCACACCCAAGACAATCAGATACATTAAAACTACTATAATGGCAATATCAACAATAACAAACACAAGCACACATTACCGGCACATGGACACCACAAGCAAAACAAGCACTACGCGACATCAAAAACCAACTACTAGAAGAGAACAAACAACTATACGACGAACACTGGAACAATGAAATACGAAAGATAAACCTACAACACAAGGACACCAAATACTTCTGGACACAAATTAAACGACTAACATGAACACCTACTAACACCACCCCTTACATTATACACAATAACCACAAGATACATAAAGACAAAGACCAATAACACATATTCAGACAACACTGGAGAAACATATTTCGAATCACACCAGCAGAAAACGCAACATTTGACATGGAACACGAAATAACAATCACAGCACAAGTACAAGAAATACAAGACGACATTACCCCTAACAGCTTAGCTAACATGAGACGACTTGACCCAGACAACACACCCACAAAACCCTTTACACTAACTAACATTAAACACACAATAAAGAACTTCAAAGACAAGGCACCTGGACAATCACAAATAAACAAAATAACATTAACTAACATTCCAGACTCAACACTACAATTACTCACAGAAATATTCAATGAAACATTCAGCATGGGATACTTCCCCGACACATTCAAAACAGCTACACTAACATTCATACCCAAACACGGAAAAAAACTCAGACATAAACAACTACAGACCAATATCACTACTAGAAGTCCCAGGTAAAATACTAAAAAATACTCCTACTACAAAGACTACTCAAACACTTACACAATAACAACCTACTAAACGAAAACCAACATGGATTTACAAGAGGACGAGGAACACACACAGCCATAGCCACACTATACGAAACAATAGCCATAAGCCAAAGACACAAACACGGATGTAACATAGTATCACGAGACATAACCAAAGCATTTGACAAAATATGGCACACAGGACTCAAACACAAAATACACCAAACACACCTCCCAGACATATTAACAAGAATACTTTGCAATTACATCGACAACAGACAAGCACAAATACGAATTCATCATTATACAGGAAGACCTTTTAACATATACAGCGGAATCCCCCAAGGAAGCATCCTTTCACCAGCATTATTCAACCTCTACACACACGACACCCCCACACCAATACACGTAGTCACACACGTACAATTTGCAGATGACCTAATACAGATAATAACATACCCCCACCCCAAAAAAAAGGCAAAAACATGTTAGCGCTAAAAACAAGCAGAACAATAGAAACAATAAACACTTACGAACAACAATGGAAAATACAAACAAACCCAACAAAATTCCAACTACTAAACATATCAACACAGAAACCAACAGAAATATGGATAGGAGACACGCATATACACAAACAAAGAAACATAAAAATACTAGGACTAACACTTGGAAACAGAGGTCTACAAACACACACGAACAACAGGAAACTACAAGCAGAAAAAAAATTACACACACTAAAACGATTCAGAAACCTAGACACCAAACTAATATTAAGACTATGCAAAGTACTTATACGACCTCAACTTGAATACATACCAATAATAACAATCACATTAAAACCAAGTCAACTCCAGAAACTACAGTCAGTACAAAACAAAACACTACGATTCGCTCCACACTCCATACCCCCATACCTTAACACAATAGAAAAACTACACAAACAACACAAACTCAAACCACTTAACACAAGACTCTACAGACTAGCTTACAGAACATGGAATAGACTCACAATCATAAACCCAGAATTAGTACAAACCAGCGAAGACATAGACACAGAACACGGACACGATCACAACTGGTGGCCTAGAGTGTCCCCATCATAAACAGCCCCCCACCCGAACCAAAATACATACTCTAAACATAAACAAATACACACAATAAAACACAAAAACATATCACTACCTTTAATCGTTCTACTAACCCTACTAACTATTATTATTGTTATTATTAAATAAAAAGATGATAGCACGTGCGAAACCAATCGCACGTGATATCATCTAAATCAATGAGTATGGGTAATAGGAGTCACTACCCTCCCCCCAACATCGTATGTATAATAAGAAAAAAAATCACTAGACGTCACCCCAATGGGAAAAAAAAGAAACATACTCATTGATATTTATATGTATAAAAAAAGCATACGAAGTATAGGAATCAAGCCCCCCCCCCCACCACCACCATCACAACACATATAAAAGAAGACAAAAGAATATATACCCCTAGTAAATTCATAACCTATAAATAGGGAATTAGTCTTATACTTTTTTATTTGAAAAATGAATATGTATATATATATATATATATATATATATATATATATATAACACAAAAACTAACAACAGTCAACACTATCAATAACTCTAAGAAGAACAACATCCCGATCCTAAAGAAGATTGACCAACCTTCAACATCACGTGAACAGGCATGAGCTTCTCTCTCTCTCTCTCTCTCTCTCTCTCTCTCTCTCTCTCTCTCTCTCTCTCTCTCTCTCTCTCTCTCTCTCTCTCTCTCTCTCTCTCTCTCTCTCTCTCTCTCTCTCTCTCTCTCTCTCTCTCTCTCTCTCTCTCTCTCTCTCTCTCTCTCTCTCTCTCTCTCTCTCTCTAAAAAACAAAAAACAAAACAAAAACTAACCAACATATCAAGTAGCAAGTGGGTCTGCTCCACATCTATAAAAACTCTAACTTCCTTCCACTTCCTCCTTTACCTCTTACACACACACACATACCCTCCCCCACCTCCTCCATCTTACCTATCCTATCTTAGCTAGCTAGCTAGCCCACACTCTCACGGTCTCTGACCCTTACCTTGTGGACTTCAACCCCCCAGGTCACACCCCTTCGGTACACCGCAGTTTTGATCGCAAGAAGTATTAACCAGTCTTGGACTTGTATATTTCTTTTGTATGTGTTTATTTATATCTTAATTTTTTGTTATTTCTATTGTATGTGTTTATTTATGGTAAATGTTCCGGTGTACTTTGAGTGTATGTTCGTAAATGTTAAACGGTAAAGCTTTATTTTTCAAACAGGTGTGGCCCAAAGATGACTGTCTTTCAATACTAAATCCAAAATTAACAGGAAAAGCTCTTCATGTATATACTAGTTTAGACATGCTCGACGATTACGATTTCGTCAAGAAACAGGTCCTACATGCGTATGCTCTAACCCCGATGGTTATAGACAAAAACTTAGATCTTTAACGAAATCTCATGCCCAAACTTATGTTGAATTTACCACAGAAAAATTTAGTGTAAAAATGGTTAGAAGCTATAAATGTAACTACTTTTTCAGAACTAGTCAATACTACAATCATGGAGGTATGGAAAAGTAAACTTCCCTTTCACCTTTTGAGATATGTAGAACAGAGAAGGGAGAGAGACTTGATCCAGGCGGCGTAGCTGGTAGACGTCCAAACCCTAATGATAGAGACGTGGGGAGGCAGACCTCTCTGGCAAAGCTCCATTGTGAGACCCTCTTCTGGTTATCGCACTGAAAGAGTGGATGGTAGAGTAGGAAGTAGCATCAATTATAATCATGTCTTCATCCAGGTTGTAAAGCCTCAAATAAGCCTAAAGATTATGGTAATACAAAATCTAAACGTTTTGCAGCCTCTAATGTTTACAATCCTCTTAATTCCTTTTCACTTACATTTTTCAAGGAATAGTATCCTTACATAAAGGTTGTCCTAATTACCTCGTTATCATACTTAGGGATACAGGAGCAGCCCAGTCAATTCTCCTCTCTGATGTCATTCCCAATATCTCCAATGCATTTACAGGTGAAAAGGTTTTATTGTCTGATCTTACAAGTCAAACTTCTTATCCCCTAGCAGAAGTTTACCTAGACTGTGCATTCCTTAATTCTCAAGTGCAAGTTACAGTGCGTCACGGATCCTTACCTATTCACGGGATAAAGTTCCTGTTAGGTAACAATCTCGCTGATATCCTAACCGTTCCAACACAAAGGACAGTAGGTAAGCCTTTACCTGCAAGTTCCACCCTTGAATTGGATGAGATTTGTCCTTACCTGTTTCCTGTCTATGCTGTAACTCGATCCCAAATTCCTCACCTTTACTCAAGTGTCTTCCCACCTCTCCTCCGTCCTTTGGTAAGGAGGACTTAATTAATAAGACCCTAACCAAAGATAAACTCATCCAGGCTCAACAAGAAGATGATACACTCTCCTACTTACTACACATAGCCACGAACAAACAGACATAGACACCACCCCTTGGTTCTATTTTAAAGATGGAATATTGATGAGAGTATACAGACCCCCTGCCTATAATAAGCTACAGACCTGGGCAGAAAAACACCAAATTGTAGTTCCTCGCTCAGTCAGAAGTAGTGTTGTAGGAGAGATGCCAAACGCAGAGTATGGGATCCAATATATTTGACGTTTCGCCCAGCAGGGCTTCTTCAGAAATAACACAGTTGAGAAACATTTTACTCCTTATATAGCCCGAGCTTGCGGGGAGAAACAAACATAAAAAGGGATGTACACACAATTTGCGCATATTACTTGTTATTTGGCTATTAAAATTGCCAATGGTTTATTTATTACAAAAAATCCACAATTCTGATTTATATTATCAATGAGGGATATAAACGCAGATTCAAAACATCTACGTTTCATTGTATGGTTTTCATATTTTATAATCTTGGAATTATTCCAGTCAGCATTGTGGCCTGTATCGATTCTATGTTTAACAATGGCATTATTCATATTGTATATTTTCATATCATATTTATGTTCTAATATTCTCTTATCAATACCACGGAAGCTTTCACCAATGTAAACTTTTTCACAATCTAGACATGGCACACAGTAAATACTTGCTTGACGAATAATTTCCCTGCTCTTATTTCGGCTTTTAATAAGATTGACAACTGTTACCGAGCTGGTTTTAACAACGTTAACACCAGCCTTGTTTAATAATGGGGAAATATTGTCTGCAACTGAGGTATTAGGTAATATGATCCTCTTTGTACATTCTTCTTTTATTTTTCCAACTCTTTTATGAATAATTCCAGCCTTCTTCTTGGTTTTAAGGATAAAATAAGGAGGGTATTTTAGTTCAGTAAAAGCGTTAAAATCTCTATTAAATTCTTCATCCAAATACTCCTCTGAACATATTCTTAAGCCTCGAAGATAAAAACCTATGATAATTTCCATTTTGGTTTTCTTATCCGTAGCAGAGTAAAAATGTACATAATCATTATTGTCTTTTTCCTAAAAACTTTAAACTTTATATTGTTTCCGTCTCTTATTAAAAGGGTATCAAGATAGGGCAACATGTTGTTAGTTTCATATTCTGCTGTAAACTTGATACTATATTCTACAAGATTTAACTGATTTAAAATCCTACTCAAATCTAACCTACGAGGAGCTATTATAAGTACATCGTCGACGTATCTAAGCCAAAGTAACTCTCTAGGGACAATGTTGCTAAAACTGGTATTTTCTACAGTGCTGTTGTAGTCGTTGCTGCTTTTACTCAGAAGTAGTGTATTGAAGTTAGCTCATGATGATTTCGCAGAACATTTAGGAGTGAGGGAAACATACCTCAAGGTACTTGATCATTTTTTCTGGCCGGAAATGCAAAAAGACATCGCTAACTTCATTAGGAACTGTCATATCTGCCAGGCGGCGGGTAAGCCAAAAAAAAAAAAAAAAAAAAAAAAAAATCCTAGAGGCCTACTTAAGTTCATTCCCATCAGTGAGGAACCCTTTGATAAAATAGTAATAGATTGCTTGGGACCATTACCTAAATCAAAGAAGGGCAATGAATACATGTTAACTGTTGTCGATATGGTTCCCCATTACCCAGAAGAATTTTCTTTTAAGTAAATTTCAGCTCAATCCATCATTAACCCCCTACTGTCAATGTTCACATCTAAAGGAATCCCTTGACAAATTCAATCTGATCAAGGAACTGATTTTATCAGTCCTTACGGAGTTAGGGATATAACGTGTTACATCCTCCGCTTACCACCCACAATCTCAGGGATGTGTGGAAAGGTACCATCGGTCATTGAAAGCCATGCTGCAAATATTACCTAGATACAGGATCCAGTTGGCACATTAATATCGATTGAATTCTCCTCTCCATCGGAGAAGCTAATTATGAGGACCTTTAAATTACATAATCTAAACTCCTGTCAGAAGGAAAAAACAGCAGCTGGTACACGTAAATCTTATCAAATGTTACCTTTCCAGACCACCAGAGGAGGGTACCAAGAGTGTGCCCATATCTACTGTAAATCCTGTAACATTGCCGGAGAAGGACAAAGGGACCCTAACTACATATTTTCCCTTGCCCAACAGTGCTTTCTTTAATAGAGATGCATTGCACCACCTGGATGAGTATCTCTCTGGGCTTCACTCAAGTTAAAAAACTCAATTAATCAGTGTCATTAAACGGTTTCCAGAAATCACCCTAGACCACCCAGGCTTATGCAGTGTTTTTTTTTTTTTAATAAAATCCAGTTAAAAGACCTAAATGAAGTTCCCATTAGACAGCGTCCATATCCCCTAAACCCCGAAAAAACTAAAGTCCTTAGAAAAGAAGTCCAGTACCTCCTAGATCAAGGTTTGGCAGAACGTAGCCATTCTCCATGGGATTCACCTTAGCATTTTAATACCGAAGGCAGATAATTCATTCAGTATGCGTATGGACAATCGTAAGATAAATAATGTCACCGTCCGGAATGCATACCCCTTACCCCTCATTAAACAGTTACCAGATATGATAGGTGATGCCCCCTTTTTATCAACCATAGATATGTTAAAAAACTACTATCAAGTAGCCTTAATTCAAGAAGCGGAAGCCATCTCTACCTTTGTAACCCATTTTGGTCTGTACCAATACCGAGGCTGGTAGATGAAGGTAGACAAGTAGGTAGATAGAGGGATAGGTGGTGGAAATTTAATTTTTACGAGATAAATGTTTTGAAAACAATAGTCGCGAAGGAGTTGTGGAGTTGCATAATCTCGCTTACCGTTTAAAGTTTGTAAACATAGCTAGGGTACCGATATTGGCGCTGATGTGACGAAAGGTAAACACTAAGCTATTTCGCTTCGAGATCAAGATTGCTTGCGTAAGCAGTATTGCTTGAGACGGTGTAACAATCTTTCTAATTGAAGAAGGGTGGAGGAGAAAAAAAAAAGATATTGGTACAGTGGGAGAGAAGTCATGCCTTAAGGGGAGGAACTTATTTGTAACTGTCAAAATTATTGGATGAATTAAGTATTGACGTCGGAACAGAGATGGCTTAGTGAGTGGATTGGGGATCCCAGGGAGGAGTTCTCTGGTGTACCTAAGGCTAATACGTTGTAGAAGATTATAGTGAAGAAAATCAAGAAAATATATCAATTGTTTGAATACCCTACTAGAGGCATATACTAAGTGGAGCTTGACTAAGCAGAATGAACTGAGACATGGGGCCTATAGATGACAATACTGGAAATTGAGTGATAGACTGGAAAAAGTACAACGGCGAGCCACAAAACTGATTCCAAATATAAAAAATAAATCATGCGAAAATCAACTAAAACATATGAATCTGTTTTCCCTAAAAAAGCTTAGACTCAGAAGTAACTTGATAGAGGTCTTTAAGATTTTAAAGGGAATTGACAACATCAAAAGTGACAAAAATTTCACATTGAATGAGAATCAGACAAGAAACAATGATCTCAAACTGTCCGGAAATAGATTGAATTTGGAAGTGGGTAGAAACAACTTTGCCAACCGTGTAGTTAATGAATGGAATAAACTTCCTGCACAGGTAGTGCAATGTAGTTCAGTTCGAAGCTTTGAGAATTATTTAGATAAATACCTAAGTAGGATGCTGTAATGATTATAATTTATCGTATATTATTTGTTTTTGTTTTGTTATCATTTGTCTGTCTGATTTTCATTTATTATTAGTTATATGTCAATTTATTATTATTTACTATTTACCTGTTTGTTTATTATTTAACTATACCTATACCTATTTATGTATTTTATTTGTTATTTGCATTATTATAGTTTTTATTTGTTATTTTATTATTAATATGATTTTTTTTTCGCATCCGACCTAGATATGGATCAAAAGGTCTCCTGTCGGCATGCTCCGCCTTTGTAATACTTTGTAACTTACATTAAAACAATGATGAAAAGGAAATGAAAGTGTAGAAAGAAATACAAAACAATATAAAGGAACAGTAAACAGAATTAACCAGTTAATTTCATACAGAGACGAAGGGAACTGAAATAAAGTGATGGGGTCAACAGACTTACTAATGCCCCTGCTACCGTCCAGAAGTTAATTAATGTCATTATCCAAGGTCTAACTGGAGTAGGAGCGTATCTCGACAATGTGGTGGTAGTAGCTGATACCTGGGAAGATCACTTGGCCCGATTAGATAGTCATACCTTGGGTGGTGGTTCGGTGTGGCCCAAGAAAGCCAACGTGGGAGCGATCATAGCCTTCCCTACATCAAGGACAAGGAAGGAGGTGTTGAGGTTCCTTGAGTGGCCGGATATTATCACCGCTTCTGCCAAAACTTCTCCACCGTCGTGGCTCCTTTTACCGACATGACCAGTTCCGCCAAACCCTTCCTGTGGTCCCCATCCTGCCAGACATCTTTCGATAACATCAAATAATTCCTGACTTCCGAACCGGTGTTCAAGACTCCTAACTGTAGGATAGTATATTTCCATTACTGTAAGAAATCTGCGCGCAGTGTTTCCACTTGCATTACTCCATGTATCTGTGTATACTCCATGGCGAGTCTGTTCTGCTCTGCACCTGCGCGTGCTTCAGTGGGCACACGTTCGTGATAGAGCGAGGTCCCCGTTCTCTACATGCCCCAGCATTTAGTTACTTTATATTCAATAAACCAAGGAATCATTGCTTACGGACTCTCCTTAACCAAGTGGGCATCCCACACTAACTATAACCTATCATTCCACCTGTAAATAGATACCAGTGAAGTTGGAGTGGTGGCAGTGATGCTACAACCTGATCCTACCTGCACCATTCTCTATCCTGTTGCCTTCTTCTCAGCGAAATTCAACAAGCATCAAGAGAAGTATTCCAGCATAGAGAAGGAAACCCTATCCGTCGTCCTGGCAGTCAAGAAGTTCCGGTGTTACCACCAATCATCAGCAGCGCCCATCAAGATATTCACTGATTATAATTCTCTCGCTTTCATCCAGAAAGCCAAGGTGCAGAATCATAAGATTTTCCGTTGGGCTCTAACCTTACAAGAGTATCATCTAGATATCCACCATATAAAAGGGCCCGACAACAACATTGCAGATACCCTCTCCCATGCTCCAGTCAGGTAACCTCCTTCGTGTTTCCCTTTGGAGTTCCTTGGTGTGTGTGGGTGCGGGGAGGGGGGTCTCACGATACTACCCATTCAAGATACCCATTCACCTGAATTAATTAATTCCAACAACCCGATTATGCTTCCACTTCGTCATTTGCTCGAAGGAACAAACAGTCAGCCTTCTCCCCTTACCCCACTTCGGTCGTTCCTCAACAAAACGATAGTTTGGCAGTTCGGCCTAAGCATCCGTACTTATTAAATAACACAGCAAGCTGGGCGTTAGTTATCTTCTTATTGAGAATAAGAAATGCATTGAAAAGAACCTGCTCGCTAAATTCACTAATATATATATATATATATATATATATATATATATATATATATATATATACGTATGTGTATGCATGTATGTATGTATGTATATGTATGTGTATGTATGTATATGTATGTATGCATGTGTGTATGTATGTATGTATATATGTATGTATGTATGTATGTATGCATGTATGTATGTATGTATGCATGTATGTATGTATGTATGTATGTATGTATCCATGTATATATGTATACTTGTTTGTATGTAAGTATGTATGTATATATGTATGTATGTATGTATGTATGTATGTACGTATGTATGTATGTATGTATGTATGTATGTATGTATGTATGTATGTATGTATGTATGTACGTATGTATGTATGTATGCAAATATATGTATGCACATATATATGTATATATATATATATATATATATATATATATATATATATATACTGTATACGGAATATGATTGGGTTAAACAGTATTATAGGAATCTAAAAGTCGAAAACCATCAACAGTGAACTCCTTGCATATGTGTTTCAGTAAAAAAACAAGCTGAAATGGAACATCGTATTTTTATTCACAATTTAATCACTTTTATTATTCATTCACTTTCATAGAAAATAAAAGGTAATTGAAACCTACTTGAATCAGTCAAGTTAGACTTGACTTATGGAACTGTTCCTCGATACTTATGTGCTAAAAGTAAGTTGTTCTGGATTGAGAATTGATTACTATCCACTCTATCCTCAAAGGGCATACAAAGGCTTAACCCCGAACTACCAGGGAGTCTCTTTCACCTGAATGAAATCGTCTGGTGGCAACCAGACAAAAACATATAGATATAATCCCCGTCGTCTATGTGTTAAATGGGGTGTCGAGCTCTGGAAAACATGTACAGGTCAGAACTCTACCTAGAGTGAAAATATACTCTATGTAGGCAAGACCTTTCTATATTGTAATACAAAAGAATGTTCAATAAGGTTCCTGTATAAGAAACAGCGGTTGATCTAAGTCATGATCGTGCAGGCAGCAGCTCTGGGATAGTCACAGATTTGTCTCTGTTTGTTGAAGTGTAGATTGCTTGGGCAGTCCTGAACGTAAGCGTAGTGGTTGGAGCAGTGGATGTACTTGGTGCAGTCCCCGGGGAAATTGAACATCTTTCCGTCTGTAGGGAGGGCAACACCTGCTGAAAATGCGGATGATGGTATACAATAAACAGGTACAAGACCGCAATATAAATCAACCTACTGAGTAGAACAACAGCAAGTCATGCATGCACAAGTTTATACTTAGATGCGGATATAGGCAATAACATGCATTATATAGATATACAAGCTAAAAGAATTCAGTGCGTTCATGTATTTCACTTTTGAAGGGCTTCATGTTAGAAAACGAAGCATTCTTGTTATGACTCAACATGTACTGATTATATTTCACTTCCGCTTATTTATACATACATTTACCTATTCATTTTACAAAGGATTACAAAGGAAGAGCATACCGACAGGAGACCTTTTAGTCCAGAATTAGGTCGGATGAGAAAAAAGATAAATAAATAGATAAATTGATAAACAGATAAATGAGTAAGCAAATATATAAATAAGATAAATAAATACATAATGATAAGTAATAAACAAACAGATAAATAATGATGAATAAATGATAATAATAAATTAATATATAAGATAAAATATGATAAATGACAGGCATTACATCATATTGTTTAGGTGTTTATCTAAATGAAGCTAAAATTTAGAACTGTACTACTTTACACTGCCGCTACAAAAGTATATTCCATTCATTTACAACACGGTTGGGGAAATTGTTCATACCTACTTCCAAATTAAATCTAGTTCCTGACATTTTGAAACTATTATTTCTTGTCTGATTGGCATTCAGTACGATATATTATTTATTAGTTCATATACTTACATACGTATATACATATATACATACATATATATATATATATATATATATATATATATATATATATATATGTATATATGCAATAAAAACACTAGGAGCGTGTGTTCACAAATGCGTAAGTAACCACTAGGATAAGTAAACTAATGAAGCAGAGCGCTTTCGTCTAATTACATCTTCAGTGCAGATACAAAGAAGGAATTATAAGATGAAGAAACAAGGTACAGAATATATGACATAGTGAAGAGGGCATTCGGAGAGGTAGTGGAAGAAGTACACGTGACGGACGTTTGGGCCGCCCTGGTAGCCAGCAAGTATGGGACGTTTGGGCCGTCCTGGTAACCAACAAGTGTGGGACAACTGCTCATAATTTATATTACAATTTAAACAATTTTGAAATTTCATGAGAAATAAAACTATCTAATTTGTACAAACCTTGATGAAGATCAACATTTATCCCGTTACTAGATTTGATCAAACTGCATTCAATTAAATTTCTTTCTGTTATGTTGTTGTTGTATGTGATGACTTTAGCGTTATCCCAGTCAACTGGGTGGTTAAAATGGTTCATGTGGTTGAATATACCGCTAGATTGGTTTCCCTCTCTAACGTATTTCTTGTGTTGATTGATTCGTGTTGTGAGTGTTTTAGCAGTCTGACCAACATAAAACTGATTACATGATTTGCAAGGTATTTTGTACACACACCCTTTATCACTATTGACAGAATTATTTATGAGCAGTTGTCTTACAGTGTTCTTATTATTAAAAACTACATTAATGTTAAATTTACGTAATATATTTGGAATATTTTGCAGGTTCTCTTGGTACGGTAAAATTAGCAAGTTATTCATATTGAAAGTTTGAGTTGACCTAAGGTTATGAAATGTCCTTTTAGCACAATTGTAAGCTTTGTCAAGAACATGTGTGGGGTATTGTAGCTTAGTGCCAATGTCGTAAATACATCTTATTTCATCATCGATGTACTCTGGGCTGTAAATGCGTAGGGCCCTGAGGTACATCGACGAAAAAACAGATATCTTTACGCCATCAGGGTGTGAGGAATAATAGTGTATATATGAACAAACATTGGTTGGTTTGCGATATACACTAAACTTCAACTCACTTTCACGGCGGTAGATATTACAATCAAGGAAAGGCAAAATACCTTCATTCTCTATCTCCACCGTGAACTTAATGGAACTGACCAAATTATTAAGCTTACATAAAAAATCATTTACATTATCTTGAATGGGCCACAGACATAGGATGTCATCAATGTACCGCATCCATGTAATGTTGGGGGGAATGATCTTACTTAAAATTTTGGTTGAAAAAAACTCCATATATGAATTACTCAATACGGGGGAGAGAGGATTACCCATGCTCATTCCAAATTTCTGAGAATAGAATTTATCATTAAATTGGAATTTGCAATCTTTAACACACAATTTGATCAGTTCAATTAAGGTGCCTGAAGGTAATGGTAAATCTTGCTTATTTAACTCTTCTTTTAGATAGATTAAAAGGTCATCCAAAGGAACTTTCGTAAACAAACTAACAATATCATAACTTACCAATTTAAATTCATAATCTGGTTTTACCTCACTTAGTTTGTTAATGAGGTCCAAACTGTTCTTAACATGTGAAGTGGAAATAGTTCCAACTAGTGGACTAAGAATTGTTACCAACCATTTCGAAAGTTTGTATGAAGCTGAACCTATTGAAGAAACGATTGGTCTTACCGGGTAATTTGGTTTATGTGTCTTAATTAGACCATACATGTAAGGCAAAGGAGGGCTGATAGAAATAAACTTTTTGATTAGTTCACTATTTCCACTTAACAATTCTTTTATCTTCTTATTGAAATGGCTATTCACTGATTCAGTAGGATTCTTTAAAAGTTGGACATAAGTATCTTGATCTTTAAGTAGTACATCCATTTTGTTTAAATAATCATTTTTGTTCATAATTACTACAGCGTTTGATTTATCAGCTTTTGTGATAAGTAAATCACTATCCTTTTTGAGAGAATTAATAGCAGTGATAAAACGTTCAGGACAGCTGGGAGGTACCTGATTAGCTAAAGCACCATAAACAATACCTTTACATATATTAACATCATCTATAGGCAGATCTTTATCACATTTTAAATTACAAAAAGCTTTACCAATGTTAATGATGTTAGATGGATTAGAATTATTGGCAAAGCTGAGCCCAAATCCTAATGCTGTGGATTGAGCCTTGGTGAGTGGCTTAGATGACAAGTTAACCACGAAATCTGGGTTAGCATGTTTGGTCCAGTCACTGTCATTAATGAGGGCTAGTAATTTCATGTTTAACTTCCTTGACAAGTACTCACACTCCATCCTCATTTTTCTATAACAATAGTCCAAAAGCACATTTTTGACATCAGATGATACACAACACTGGAATTTATGCAAACTAATACGCTTGATCCTAAAGGCTTCTTTGACTTCTAATTTGGCAATGTCGAATCATTTCTTAAGAATGATGCGCTGAAAATCATCAAATGGACGATCAGACATCTTCACAAGCCGTTGGGCTAAGACCGACTACGTCTACAGTTTCTACAAAACTGCATGAAAGAACAAGTATTACCCAAGTCGGTCTTAGCCCAACGGCTTGTGAAGATGTCTGATCGTCCATTTGATGATTTTCAGCGCATCATTCTTAAGAAATGATTCGACATTGCCAAATTAGAAGTCAAAGAAGCCTTTAGGATCAAGCGTATTAGTTTGCATAAATTCCAGTGTTGTGTATCATCTGATGTCAAAAATGTGCTTTTGGACTATTGTTATAGAAAAATGAGGATGGAGTGTGAGTACTTGTCAAGGAAGTTAAACATGAAATTACTAGCCCTCATTAATGACAGTGACTGGACCAAACATGCTAACCCAGATTTCGTGGTTAACTTGTCATCTAAGCCACTCACCAAGGCTCAATCCACAGCATTAGGATTTGGGCTCAGCTTTGCCAATAATTCTAATCCATCTAACATCATTAACATTGGTAAAGCTTTTTGTAATATAAAATGTGATAAAGATCTGCCTATAGATGATGTTAATATATGTAAAGGTATTGTTTATGGTGCTTTAGCTAATCAGGTACCTCCCAGCTGTCCTGAACGTTTTATCACTGCTATTAATTCTCTCAAAAAGGATAGTGATTTACATATCACAAAAGCTGATAAATCAAACGCTGTAGTAATTATGAACAAAAATGATTATTTAAACAAAATGGATGTACTACTTAAAGATCAAGATACTTATGTCCAACTTTTAAAGAATCCTACTGAATCAGTGAATAGCCATTTCAATAAGAAGATAAAAGAATTGTTAAGTGGAAATAGTGAACTAATCAAAAAGTTTATTTCTATCAGCCCTCCTTTGCCTTACATGTATGGTCTAATTAAGACACATAAACCAAATTACCCGGTAAGACCAATCGTTTCTTCAATAGGTTCAGCTTCATACAAACTTTCGAAATGGTTGGTAACAATTCTTAGTCCACTAGTTGGAACTATTTCCACTTCACATGTTAAGAACAGTTTGGACCTCATTAACAAACTAAGTGAGGTAAAACCAGATTATGAATTTAAATTGGTAAGTTATGATATTGTTAGTTTGTTTACGAAAGTTCCTTTGGATGACCTTTTAATCTATCTAAAAGAAGAGTTAAATAAGCAAGATTTACCATTACCTTCAGGCACCTTAATTGAACTGATCAAATTGTGTGTTAAAGATTGCAAATTCCAATTTAATGATAAATTCTATTCTCAGAAATTTGGAATGAGCATGGGTAATCCTCTCTCCCCCGTATTGAGTAATTCATATATGGAGTTTTTTTCAACCAAAATTTTAAGTAAGATCATTCCCCCCAACATTACATGGATGCGGTACATTGATGACATCCT
>NC_134813.1:6455886-6470886 GCF_046742065.1 Oratosquilla oratoria
TATATCTTTCAATTGGTGGGTGGTCTAACATCCATAATGAGCCCATAATATGTGTCACTCTAACAACATCCACTGGTCAGATTTATTTAGTTGACACAATAGACACACCAGGGAAACCTCACACTGCTGAATATCTTCTATAACTTGTATGAAATTCGATCAAGAAGGCTGAACAAGATTTTGGTTGTCACATTAGAAGTGTTGTGACAGACAATGCAGCAAATGTCACCAAGATGAGAAAACTCTTAGATGAATCGAGTGAACCTTAGCATACAGTCCTTGTATACTTGTGACAAGTCTCTATAACGCTGCTCCTTATATTGATATACTAAAAATGTCCTTTAGCAATCAGATCGCATATCAGATAGCAATCCCACAATATTTAAAATCCATAAAAAAACTATTTAAGTAAATCTGATTAAAAAAAAAATTAATAAATAAGGAAAAAAAATATCACCAACCCTGGTGTCCACTAACCTCATACAGTAATACCTCTTAAGTCCGGCTGAAATTGGCATTTCAAAGCATAAGTGCCTTAAAAATAGTTTCTTATTTCACTATAAAAGTTTATATTAACTTATACTGCATTGAATAAATCAATAGTTGATATATTTGTCCTATATACAATGCTAGGTTTCTAGTTTTGATATACTCGTCCAATATAAAATGTTAGATTACAAAGAAATTTTCATGAAAGTGGCAGTTGCCGACGTAGATTACGAGTTAAACACCATATGAGGACGGAGCCTTTATTTGTACGACGTTTCGCTTATTACAGCTTTTTCAAGTACAAGTTGAGATAGGTTTTATTTTATTTATTTATTGCGGGCTATGGTGGAGCCCGCCGCTGCTCTGGGTGGCTATTTTAGCGCTGCCCAGGGGCGTCGTTTTTCTATCGGGGTGGCGGAGTTACTCGTACTACCCTCAGCAGCGTACCCAGGTGTCCTTGCGCTATTCGGAGGAATTCAGCTGCTTTTATTTCTTCGCTAGGCACACATATCCTTAAGTACGGTAACCAGCTTGAATTCAAAGTGTATAGAGAGCCCACCAACAAAAATGATTTAATTAATTTCTACTCCCACCATGATATAAGGACCAAGAGAGGAGTAGTAATAGGCTTTTTCCTTAGGGCATTTAGGATATGCAGTGCAAAATACTTAGAGGAAGAGTGCAGGTTTATTAAAGAGACCTTTTTAACACTAAAATTTCTTTTAGATAATTGCAGACAACAGGCCGCTAAAATTCGGGAAAGCCGTAGGCAGCAGGATAGCACAACAAGACGTCTCGTTTTGCCAACCAGCGACGTTGCCACCAACCTGACACATCTTTTAAGAACCACCGACTTGGAAGTAGTGTGCCAGACAAGCAGAACGATAAAAGACATCACGAAAACGAAAATACACAACAACCAGACACCGGGCACCAAAGCCAGTGTTTATCGTATTCCGTGTTCAGGATGTGATAAAGTTTACATCGGAGAAACGTCACGCGACCGTTACGACGTCAGGCATGATGTCACCACCAATGCATGTGTGACACATAGAAACAAGGAAAACCATCTTATGGACTGGAAGAATGCAGAGCTGCTGATACGAGAACCAGACAAAATCAGCAGGAAGTGTTTAGAAGCAGCAATCATTCAAGGAACGAACACTATTGAACAAAACAGGGGCATGTTTAACACCTCGCCCCACATAATTCCCCTGATGCCCATGGCCAGCAAAATTTTAAATATTCAAACCACCCTTTGTGAACATTTCGCCCCCGGACGTTTGGGCCAGCATTCTCAACCTTTCCCAGTGTTCCACCCCACCCACTTCTCCTCCTCCTCTCCTCCTCCTCTCCTACTCTTCTTCCTTTCCCCCTTTCTTCTTTTCTCTCCCCGTTCCCTCCTTTCCCCTTATTTAATCTCAAGCATATGTATCTCAACTTGTACTTGAAAAAGCTGTAATAAGCGAAACGTCGTACAAATAAAGGCTCCGTCCTCATATGGTGTTTAACTCGTCAATTACAAAGAAAGCAATGGCCTCCGCTAGCGGACCCAGGGATCTGGGTGCGCACGTCCTGTGTAATAGTAGTCCTTGATATATATATATATATATATATATATATATATATATATATATATATATATATATATATATGTATATATATATATATATGTGTGTGTGTGTGTGTGTGTGTGTGTGTGTGTGTGTGTGTGTGTGTGTGTGTGTGTGTGTGTGTGTGTGTGTATGTGTGTGTGTGTGTGTGTGTATATATATATATGTATATATATATATATATATATATATATATAATATATATATATATAAATATATATATATCAAGGACTACTATTACACAGGACGTGCGCACCCAGATCTGGGGTATTGGCTGCCTGTTATTGTGGCAAAGTAACATGCAGTTGATACTTTAGGGTCTATATGGGGCGGCCCAACGGACCAGAGCCACACATCATTTTGTCTGTGATAGAGGAAAACTCTGTTCATAGAGAAATTATGAAACTTTTATACTACGACTGTCCCTCCGTTATACTGTCCCCTAATCCTTGTTACTGTCCTGTACCGTTTCTCTGAATATTCATTTCCTTTTTTTGCCTACCTGTTGTGGGGGAAAAGAATGCTACCACCAAGTCTCACCACTTGAGTCGTAAAAGGCGACAAAAAATGGGACCGGGGATGGGATTACGAGTTCTGCTACCTGTAGCCCCAAGGGAGACATTCCTAAAACAAGTAAAGGCATAAAAGGGTCAGGAAGTTTTCCAACCAGTACCCTAAGGTTTAGGTCTTTTAATGTGTGTGGATGTGGTACAGATGAGAGTAAAATGGAAGAGATAGGCAGTATGTTTATGAGAAGAAGGATGGATGTGTTCTCTTTGAGTGAAACTAAAATGAAGGGGAGTTTGGGAGTGTATTTGAGAGGCTCTCAGGAGTGAAGAGGGGACGAGGGAGAGAAGGGGTGGCTATACTAGTATGTGAAGAGATAGGTAAGCGTGTAGTGGAGTGGAAGGAGGTTTCTTCAAGGTTGATGTTGGTTGAAGGTGAAGCTGGGAAGGGAGATGTGGGTTTTTGTAAGTGGGTATGGGCCTGGTAGTGAGAACAGCGTAGATGAAAGAGAGGATTTTGGGTAGATATAAATGAGTGCATAGAGGGATTAGGGAGAAATAACAATATAGTTGTATTGGGAGACCTTAATATCAGGGTAGTAAACGAACCAATAGACGGAGTGATTGAGAAGTATGGGGTTCCAGGTAAAAATCGTAGTGGAGAATTGATAGTGGAGATGTGTCTTGACAAAGAGTTGATGATAGCAAATACAGTGTTTAGGAAGAAAGTCAAGCATAAGTACACATGGGAGAGGGTGGTGGATGGAATTGGTGAGGAACAGTGTGGTTTTAGGACAGGTAGGGTTTGTATAGATCAGGTTTTTGTGGTAAGACAGATATGTGAGAAAGCTATAGGAAAAGGTAAGGATGTTTTTGGGCAGGGTAGAAAGGAAGGCACTGCAGGAGGTACTGCAGATATATGGGATAGGTGGAAAGCTGTTAAGAGCAGACAAGAGTTTTTACGAGACTAGTAGAGCTTGTGTTAGGATTAGAAATTGAGAGAGTGACTGGTTTGAGGTAAAGATGGGACTTCGTCAAGGATGTGTTATGTCGCCCTAGCTGTTCAATCTTTACATGGATGGGGTGGTGCGAGAGGTGAATGCAAGGGTGGTGGGCCAGTGGTCGGAGATGGTTAAAGAAAATGGAGAAAAATGTGAAATAAGCCAGTTGTTGTTTGCTGACGACACTGCGCTTGTAGCAGGATCAGAGGAAATGAGAAAGTTAGTGACAGAGTTTGAGAAGGTGTGTGAAAGAAGGCAGCTGAAGATAAATGTGGGCAAAAGTATGGTGATGAGATGTACAAGGGGAGAGAGTGACAGTAGGCTGGAAGTGAGCATTAAGGGAGAGAGATTGGAGAAAGTGGATAGTTTTAGATACTTGGGTGTAAATGTTGCAGGAAAAGGTGGAGTGAAGGTGGAGGTAGAATGTAGATTGAGAGAAGCGAGTAAATGCATTGGTGGATTAAAAAGTGTAATGAGAAATAGACATCTGGTCATGGATGCTAGGAGGAGGCTATATGAAGGAGCGATTGTGCCAACAGCACTGTATGGGGCAGAGTCATGGAACATAAGAGAGAAAGAGAGAAGGAGTTTGAATGTGTTTGAGATGAGGTGTATGAGAAGTATGATAGGGGTTACTAGGCTAGATAGAATGAGAGATGAGATGAGATGAGAGACGCCTTCCTCAAGGACTGTCTTGAAGAACTGGTTCTTCCAAGATCAGCCCCACACCACCTCCATCACCCCCAACAAACCCTTCAGCGACACAGCCAGAGAATACCAGAAGGAAGCTAGAGAAACACTCAAACACGAAGCCGAAGTTGTCAGAAACAAGCTCTAGAACTACCCACTTCCCCCAGAACTCATTGAAGAACTCAAGAAGAAAAAGCAACAACAGAAGGTGGAACTTGAGAAGAAACTGCTACGACTGTGCAACACAAGCAAATGGAAAGAAGTGGGTAGACAGAATCTCATCAACAACCTTTCCGGTCTACAACCCCACACACCCCCAAATGGAAGTCCTCTCCCTTGGTCTAAAATTCAGCACCAACATAAACCCAAAGAAATTGAACGACTACATAGGGAAGAACTACAACTGGAAGGACAGCGACATCGAGTCCGGCTTCAAACAAGGTGTTCTATTATGCTGTTCCATTGCAGCCAGGGACAACAGCAAGACCATCCCCAGGAGATACGTTCGCGCCCTTCAAGAACTCCTTAACAATGACGACATCATCATCACGACCGCCGACAAAGGAGGTGGCGTTGTCATCATGAACAAGAGGGTCTACACCAACAAAATGGAACGTTTACTCTCTGACCAATCCACATATTGTAAACAAAGGGACGGTACAGCCAGCGAAGAAGCCAAGAAGTTCAACACCGACATCAGAAAAATCCTCAAAAGAACCGAAAAGGGAAAAAGACTCCTCTACCTCCTAGATGAAGACCCAACAATCCCATCCATGAAAGGACTTCCGAAAATCCACAAACAGGACATTCCCCTCCGACCTATAACTTCTGGCATAGGTAGCGCACCACATAGACTAGCCAAGCTATTAGCCAAACCTCTTTCATCCTCCTCAGGTAGCATTAGCGGAACACACCTTAGAAACTCCTCCGACCTAATAGACAAACTGAACACATTTGACTTCACAGACCAACGCCTGGTAAGCTTTGACATCACTTCCCTCTACACAAACGTAACAATAGACGGTGCCCTTCGGGCTGTTAAAGAGACAGTACAACACATTGACACCGACAACTTACCCATCAACAAGCGTGACTACTTGGAGTTGGTGGATAGGTGCATAAAGTTTGGTTCTTTTGTTTTTAACAAGCAGGAATACAGACAACATGAGGGGCTTCCAATGGGGTCTCCATTGAGTGCGGTGGCAGCATCGCTCTACATGGAGACTTTGGAGAGGTACCACCTTCTGCATATCGTCCCAGCTAACTCCAAGTGGTACCGTTATGTTGACGACATCCTCTTCATTTCACACAAAACAAACAACACAAGAAACCTACTGGAACAACTGAACAACGTGGACAAAAGAATTAAATTCACAGTAGAGGAATAGACCAACGGTTCCCTACCTTTCCTAGACGCTGTCGTCATCAGATCGGACAGCAGCGCTAGGTTCAAGGTATACCGTAAACCGACAAACAAAGACGACTTCATCCACTATTTTAGCGCACATGACGAGAAGACCAAATCAAGGGTTATCATTGGGTTTTACCTTAGGGCTCTTAGAATATGCAGCGAAGAGTATTTACAAGAAGAAATTGAATACGTAACGGAATACGTTCAGGAACCTAAGGTACCCAGAGGGCATTTTAGGGACGTCACTACGGAAAGCCATTAAAATCAGACAGAGGAAAGGATGTGAAGAGAGGACAAATTTACGATACCTTGTGGATATATATATATGTATTCACTTGGTCTTTGGATCACGTGTTGGACTCGTGATCGACAGCTATTTCCCTCCCGGAAGAGAGCTCAGAGCTCGTAGGTCCGATCTATGGGTAATGCTATGACCTTTCACACACACACACACCCAACTCCCCGCCCACGAGAGTCAGAGTAACGACCCGAGGCACAGCGATACCGAAATAATTTCGGCCCTGGGCAGGATTCGAACTGGGTGCTGGGAGCACATCTGCTTCCCAGTTCAGCGCTTTACCAACTATGCCACTGTGTGTGTGTGTGTGTGTGTGTGTGTGTGTGTGTGTGTGTGTGTGTGTGTGTGTGTGTGTGTGTGTGTGTGTGTGTATATAATATATATATATATACATATATATATACACATATATATACATACATATATATGTTTTATATATATATATATATGTATATTTACTACCTTATGAAAAATGCTATTAGGATAGTTGAGTAATAGCATTTCTCATAAGGTAGTAAATATACATCAAAAACCCAAATCAGATAAAAACCCATGTATATATATATATATATATATATATATATATATATATATATATATATATATATATATATACTGATGAAAAAGTTTCCACCAGATTGAACCATAGGTAGTCAGGCCAAAACGAGCGAAGAAAGGACAGAGATCGGGGAGGAATGGGGTAAGGAAAGTGAAGTATATAAAGCTGTGAATATTTTCCTCAGTGTATACTCTGAGGAAATTCTCTTAAGGACGAAATGTTAGTAATAAAACTCCTACAGTTTTTTGGCGTTTACTTCACCACTCTTTCCACTCATACTTATATAAATAAATAAATATATATATATATATATATATATATATATATATATATATATATATATATATATATATATATATATATATATTAATTCCATTCCATCGCAGTAGAGACAGAAGAATCGCTCGATGGGGGCATCCATTGGAAATTCAAACATGGACGAGCCGAGGATTCGAACCCGGCTAACCCGTAACAAAGCTACAGTGACTTAAACCAATACGCTATCAAGAGAGATATAAGTTGAGTACGAGTTTCTTATATGTGTATGCTCGAATTACATACACCTACACGAAATATTGCGTTCAACCCACCTCCGCTATGATAGTGCATTTAGTTAGTATGTGCGCGTGGGAAAGTTTATACATATCCACTGAATGATTCCCAGTCATCAATTGATATCTTTTTTCAACCACAAATCACTTTTAATTCCATGCCATCGCAGTCGAGACTGAAAAATTTCTCGATGGAGGCATCCGTTGGAAATTGAAACGTGGACGAGTTTCAAGGGGTAAGGATCGGAACAAATTCCTTTCACGGTTTTTGCCATTGTAACTGTGAGAGAAATTCGCTAGTAACAGCGACATCAATCCGATCATTTTTATGACAGTCGCATGCAGGATTCCAACCCATTACTATCGGCCACCCGTAAGATCACCTTCACAGAGCCTTAGCCCACTACACCAACAGACACTTAAAAGCCTTGAAACCTGGAATCAAACTGATTCCCGAGGGTAGGAAAGATCACTAATCTGCGGCCCTAAATCCTGTTATACACAAGGCCCAAGTGCACCAGTTGGCAAGGGGTAAGGATCGGAACAAATCCTTTTCACGCTTTTCGCCATTGTAACTATGAGAGAAATTCGCTAGTAACAGCGACATTAATCCGATCATTTTTATGACAGTCGCATGCAGGATTCCAACCCACTGCTATCGGCCACCCGTAAGATCACCTTCACAGAGCCTTAGCCCTTAGCGGATTCATGTCGCTGTTACTAGCGAATTTCTCTCATGGTTACAATGGTGAAAAGCGTGAAAGGGATTTGTTCCGATCCTTACCCCTTGCCAACTGGTGCATTTGGGCCTTGTGTAAAACAGAAATTGGGGTCGCAGATTAGTGATCTTTCCTATCCTCGGGAATCAGTTCGATTCCAGGTTTCAAGGCTTTTAAGTGTCTGTTGGTGTAGTGGGCTAAGGCTCTGTGAGTGTGATTTTACGGGTGGCTGATGGATTAGAATCCTGCATGCGACTGTCATAAAAATTATATATATATATATATACATTCATATATGTATATATATATATGTATATATACATTCATATATGTGTATATATATATATATATATATATATATATATATATATATATATATATACAGTGCTGTATATAAACAAGTACAAGGAAAGAGCATGACGACAGGCGATCTTTTGGTCCGTAACCAGGCCAGGTGTGGAGAAAAGTAAATAAACAATATAAGTACATAATGACAGATAATAAACAAACAGAAAAATAACAAATGTTTATGATATATAATAAACTATATAAAATAAACAGATAAGCAATAATAAATAAATTGATAATACATCATATTGCTTAGGTGTTTATGTAAATGCATCTCACACCTTCGAGCCATACTACATTGCACTGCTTTTGCAGGAAGTTTATTTCATTCATTCACTACACGGTCGGTGAAGTTGTTTCTACCCACTTCCAAATTAAATCTACTTCCTGACAGCTTGAGACCAACATTTCTTGTCTGATTCGCTTTCTCTGAGAAGATTTCACCACTTTTAATATTGTCAATTTTCTTTAGAATATAAAAGACCTGCATGAAATCACCCTTGAGTCTACGCCTTTTTTGGGAAAATAGATCAATATGTTTAGTCAATTTTGTATGATTATTTCTGATATTTGGAATCAGTTTTCTGGCTTGCCGTTGTATAAGCACACACACACACGCACACACACACACACACACACACACACACACACACACACACACACACACACACACACACACACACACACACACACACACACACACACTCTCTCTCTCTCTCTCTCTCTCTCTCTCTCTCTCTCTCTCTCTCTCTCTCTCTCTCTTCTCTCTCTCTCTCTCTCTCTCTCTCTCTCTCTCTCTCTCGCTCTCTCTCTCTCTCTCTCTCTCTCTCTCTCTCTCTCTCTCTCTCTCTCTCTCTCTCTCTCTCTCTCTCTCTCTCTCTCTCTCTCTCTCTCTCTCTCTCTCTCTCTCTCTCTCTCTCTCTCTCTCTTTTGTCGGTCGGGGTGACAGCGAAATCTGGACTCCGGTGATATCTTCAAGTTTTGAGGATCACAACGACAAGGAAGTACTTGTGTTGTATTAATAAGGATGGGGAAAGCTCGTTGTGTAGTGGGAAGGTGTAGAAAAAGGAGAAGGGGAGGGATTACTGAGGAAAATGGAAGGAAATGAGGAAGGGAAAGATAAGGCCCAGGAAGTCAGACAGCATGTCAGCAAAAGACGGCCTGACGATAGTGGTGAAGTCGATGTGATTGATAAAAATGTAAAAATTAGAAATATAGATAAGAGCAGCGCGATGGAAGATGAAGATAACTATTTCAATGGATTTAATGAGGGAGGAAATGGCAACCTCCCCCGACTAGAGGAGAAACTAAAAGACATGAATGAAAATTGGAAATCTAAGTTTAAACAAATAAAGTTGATTACTCAGAGTTGATAAACTGGAAGAACTAAAGAAGGAGAATCAAACCTAACTAAAGAACTAGTAGAATTAAAAAGACATTTAAGAGAAGTAAAGGATGAGAATGAGGAATTGAAGAGGAGTAATAAAGAGAATAAAGAGTACATAGCAAAAGAGGTAAGTGGTTTGAAAAAAGTACAAGATAAAAATAGAATGGAATTTAGAGGTATAATGGAACAGCAGAGGGAAAAACAAACTAAGGACACAGTTATTAAAATGATGATGAGAAAAGGAGAATATAATAAGAGACTTAGTGGATAAAAATAAATGTATGATTATATTAGAGATCGAAGAAAAGTATAATCTAAATAGGACTACAAGAATAAAGGAAGAAAAGGAAAAAGTAAACAAGATATTAAAAGTAGTTCAAGAAGATGAACCAGAAACAAGGAAAGAAATAGAAGGAATATATAGAATAGGGAAATACAACACAAATAAGACCAGACCAATTAAGGTTACAAACAACAGCAGAGAATATTTTAGCAAAAACAGGGAAACTAGCAGACAGTGATCAATACAAACAGGTATGGCTAAAAAGAAAAATGAATAAAGAGAAAAGACAGGAGGAAAAACAAAAAGACCAGAAGCTAAAAGAAAAAAAAAAACGAGAAAAGAACAGAGTCAGAAAAAGAGAAATTCTATTGGGGAGTAGTGACTATGTGAGGAATAGTTCATAGCAGAGAAAAACAGGAGAGAAACAGAAAACACAATGGAAGTAGCAGAAAATTAAAAGTGTCCTACACAAATACAGATGGCTTAATAACAGGCTTGAACGAACTGGATGATTACCTGAAGGAAAAAGAACTGGACATAATGGCAATTGTAGAGACAAAACTGAAAGGACCACTACCACCCAACAGTATAGGACATGGTGCATACAATTATTGGATTAGAAACAGAGAGGTAAAACAAGGGGGTGGAATTATGTTTCTGACTAAGAAGGATATAAATGTGAGGAATGTCACAAATAGAAAGAATAGAGTAGAGATGATTATGATGGAAGTGGAGGACAAGGATGGGAAGAGCAGGAAGTTTGTAGTAAATTATGTGCCTCCTAAAACGGTTTCGTGGGAAGAGAGAGAACACAAAAACATGTTAGATGACACAAAGATAACACTAAATAAGGAAATGGAGGATGGAGGAAGAATAGTTATAATGGGTGACTTTAATTGTAAAGAAATCTGCTGGGAAGAGATGACAGTGAAGGGTGGAGACGATCTATGGGGAAATGTACTACTTAATGTGATTATAGAACATACAATGACGCAATGGATACAAGAGAATACTAGGTATAGAAATAAGGAAGAACCATCAAGACGACCTAATAATTACATCAGAACCCGAAATAGTGAACGATATTGAATATAAGACACCAATAAGTAAAATTGACCGCATATTGGTTGAACTGGAGCTAAATGAGGAAAAATACATTTAAAAAAGAACAATATAGGGAGGGAAGATTTATGTATGAAAAAACAATAAGATAAAATAAGATAATTCTTTAAAAAAAAAACAGACTGAAAAAATACACAAGGAGGAAACAACAGTAGAAGAAAAATTAAATATTTTGACAAAAATTTATAAAGTTGGAGTGGAAAAGTATGTTCTATGACAAAAGCAAGAAAAGAGTATGTAAAGTGTTGGTACAACAAAAGATGTAGGGAGTTAAAAGACAAAAGGGATAAAGCTTGGATAAAATGAAAGAAAGACAAAAGACCTGAAAAATTGAAAAATATACTAGTTATAGAAATGAATATGTACAAGTGTGCAGAGAAGAAAAGAGAAAATACAATTAAGATGCCATAGAAAAATGTAAAGATCAAACAAAATTATTATACAGATTTGTAAACAACAAACTGAAAATCAAATAAGAATTAGAAAAACTACGACAAAGAGTTGAATACACAGAGGAAATAGAAATGGCAGAAATTATGAACAAACATTTTAAATCGGTGTTTACAAGGGAGAACATACAACCTAAATATATCGAATGGTAGGAGAAAGTCCTCCCAATGAAAGAGATAGAAGTATCAAGGAATGAAATAATGAAACACTTGAGTAATCTCGACGTCAGAAAATCGCATGGTCCAGATGAAATGGCAAACTGGATTTTGAGAGAATGCAGGAATGAACTAACAGAAAATACATAGTCTAATAAACAGTTCATTGAAAAAAGGAAAAGTTCCAGAAGATTGAAAAAGAGAAAATATAATATCAATATATAAAGGGGGAAACAAGGAAGAACCTACTAACTATAGACCGGTCTCTCTTAAAGTACTATAGCTAAAATTTGTGAAAGAATAATGAAAATTAGATGGGTAAGGCATTTTGAAAAAAAAAAAACGTACTAAATCCAAGGCAATTTTGATTTAGAAAAGGACGATCATGCGTCACAAACTTAATGTGTTTCTATTCAAACCTAATAGATATAATATAAGAAAGAGATGGATGGGCTGACTGTGCATTTCTAGACCTGAAAAAATGTTTTGATAAGGTTCCACATAAGAAGTTATTTAAGAAATTAGAAACTGCAGGAGGAATACAGGACAAACTACTAAAGTGGATGGAAGACTTCTTGCATGAAAGAAAAATGAGACTGGTGATAAGGGACAAACAGTCTAATTCGGAGGAAGTGATAAGTGGTGTTCCACAAGGAACAATTCTGGCCCTAATAATGTTTGTTATATATATATATATATATATATATATATATATATATATATATATATATATATATATATATATTAATTATATGGATAAAGGAATTGAAATTTATATGAGCTTCTTTGCGGATGATGCAAAATTGGTGAAAAAAGTGAACATTGAAGATTGTGAGTCATTACAGAGTGATCTCAATAAAGTATAGGAATGGAGTAGAAAGTGGGAGATGGAATTCAATATTAAGAAGTGTAGTATAATGGAATTTTGAAGAAGCAAAAAAAAAAAAAAAGAATAGTGAGATCATCTAGATTGGGAGAAGAAAAAAAAAGTGGAAAATGAGAAGGACCTGGGGGTCATTATAATGAACAATATGTCTTCTGACAAACATATAAAAAAAAATTGATAAACTTATCATTTAAAAAGAACAAAGTGGCATTTAAAAAAATGTATAACAAAACTTGAAAGAATAAAAAGAGCAATTACAAAATTGGCACCAACATTCTCAGAACTATCATATAAATAAAGACTAGCAAAACTTTAGAGCAAAGAAGAGAGAGAGGAGACTTGATGACTATTTATAGAATCATGAAAGGCATAGAAACTATTGATAGAGAGGATCTAATAAAATGGGATAGTAGAAATACAAGAGGACACAGAAAGAAAATCAAGAAAGACAGTTATAGAAGAGACCTGAAAAAGAACAGCTTTCCCCACAGAGTAATGGACATTTGGAACAAGTTAGAAGAGAAAGTGGTATGTGCAAAAACAATGTATGAATTTAAAAACAATCTAGATAAAATGAGATATGAAGACGGGACACCACGAGCATAGCTCCCCTTCCCGTAAAATACTACTAGGTAAATACACACACACACACACACACACACACACACACACACACACACACACACACACACACACACACACACACACACACACACACACACACACACACACACACACATATATATATATATATATATATATATATATATATATATATATATATATATATATATATATAACAGTAATCACAAAAAAAACACGTGAATAAATATTTTTGCTTGTAACCACGAGGAAATTAAAGATCGGAATACTGAACGTTTTCGTCTATTAAGACATTTTCAAAGTAAAACAGTACTTTGAAAATGTATTAATAGACGAAAACGTTCAGTATTCCGGTCTTTAATTTCCTCGTGGCTACAAGCATATATATATATATATACATATATATATATATATATATATAAATATATATATATATATACATGTATACATATATATATATATATACATATTTATATTTACATATTATATGTATATATATATGTTTATATATTATATGTATATATATATATATATATATATATATATATATATATATATGAGTGGTAGGGTGGTGAGTTTAAACGCCAAGAATCCGTTGAAGTTTTATTTCTGACGTTTCGTCCAACTAGGACTTCTTCAGAGTGTACACAAATAGAACAATGACAACTTATATACCCGCACAGCTCACCCCGTTCCCCCTCGGTCAATGCTGCTGCCATCTCTCTTTCGTCTTGCCTCATGGATGATTAGTCCGCTTGCTATCCTCGCCAGCTTGACGAAACCGTCCCGATGGTTGCTGCATGGGAGTGAGGTAATGTATGCTGCCTCAATTGTCCTCCTTTCCTTTCTATCGAGTCCAGTATGGAGCACCTCTGTTTTTTCCCAATCCGGCAAGTGGCCAAATTTGTCGATGTGTACCACTAAAGAGTTAGACGTCCGGTGGGCTTTGATGTCATTTTTGTGCTCAGTTGTCCGCTTGTGAATTCCTATGCTAGTTTCGCCATAGTAACTAGCGGGGCAGGTTTTACAAGGAATTCTATAAATTAGACTGTTGTCTTCGTTTTCTATTTTGTTTCTAATTTTATTTCTCACAACGTCGCCAATTTTTACCCCCGTGCTGAATGCCAGTTTCAGGCCTGCCTTGGTGAGATTTTGTTCCATGACGTTTGAGCACTTGGAGTTGGGAACGGACAGATACCCACGGTTCTCATCATTAGCCTCTTTTCCTTTGACACCCCTATTTCTTATTTGTAACGCCTTTTCCTTATTTCTATATAAAAAGCCTGCTGGGTAATATAATTTTTTGAAAATATTAAAAATGCAATTAATTTCCTCCTGGAGAAATTCCTCACTACATATCCTAAATGCTCTCAGGAAAAAACCTATAACGATTCCACTTTTTATTTTGTTGTGGTGTGCGGAGAAGAAATGCACGATGTCGTTTTTGTTTGTGCATTTTCTGTGGACTGAAAATGCTGTCTTGTTTCCACGTCTCCATACTACTGTGTCTAGAAAGGCCAGATGGTTATCTTTCTCACGTTCCATTGTGAATTGGATGTCACGTACTATCTTGTTTAACTCTTGTAACTTAACATCCAAATCAGTATCTGCGGGTGCGACGACGAGTACATCATCCACATACCGCATCCAGGTGGAGTCTTGGCCCATTATTCCTATGAAATTGTCTTTCTCTAGTACCTCCATGTACAGAGAGGCTAACACGGCACTGAGAGGACTTCCCATAGCAAGCCCACGACACTGAATATATTCTTCGTTCAGTACTGGCATTCAGCACGGGGGTAAAAATTGGCGACGTTGTGAGAAATAAAATTAGAAACAAAATAGAAAACGAAGACAACAGTTTAATTTATAGAATTCCTTGTAAAACCTGCCCCGCTAGTTACTATGGCGAAACTAGCAGAGGAATTC
>NC_134813.1:6478386-6485886 GCF_046742065.1 Oratosquilla oratoria
GAATGAGGTACAATTAGATGACAAGTTGAGTAGATTGAATCATGTCGAACCAAACATCCAGTTTACTATTGAACATGAGATGGATACCAGACTAGCTTTCTTGGATATGGTGATTTGGAGGAGAGGTAGTAAGGTATCATTCTCGGTCTACAGAAATGGCACCAATAAAGACGACGTGATTCATAACTACTCAGCGCATAGTAACAAAATTAAAAACGGTGTGGTTATAGGTTTTCTCTTAAGGGCGTACCGTATTTTCAGCAAAGAGTTTTTAGAGGATGAAATTAGATATATATTCAGAATGTTCACGAAACTCAGATACCCGGAAGAACTACTACACTGATTGAGAAAGAAAGCAATGGTAATAATGAGAAGAAAGAAGGACAACCGGTCCGGAAAAGAAAGGGCTGGGATTTTGCCCGTCCCCAACTCGAAGTACGCGGAGGAGTTGGGACATATTCTCACAAAAGCGGATGTCAGCGTTGTTTTTTCCATGAGTACGAAATTAGGAGAGGTTGTCAGGAGCAAGAATAAAAGTAACTCAGAAAAAAAGTATGGAGAAAGGCGTGGTCTACAGTATACCATGTGGTGGTTGCCCGTAAGGATATTATGGAGAGACGGGGAGATCAGTGGAACTACGAACATATGAACACAAAAAAAAAGACGTCAAACTCACAGAACCTCCAACTCGCTAGTGGTTCATTCAGACCAATGTGGTCATCTTCCAGGTTGAAACAGGATAGAGATGCTCCACAATGGTCTACAGAAAAAGAAAAGAAAAAAAGTGGAGGCAGCCTATATTACTTCCCACCCCTACATCAACCATAAGGATGGGTTTATAAAATTAGTAGGAGCAGCATGCCCTTTAATCATCAAGGAGGTCAAGAGGACGATTGAGAACAGTGGGAGAAGCGACATGGTCGGAGTCACATGAGAAGTATTGGGAATGGATGAGAGTATGGAGGGATATGAACACGGCAAGGATGAGTATATAAGCTGTTCATTTTCTGATATTGTATGTACTTTGAGAATGTCCTATTACGAACAAAACGTCAGTGAATAAAACTCCAACTGTTCTCTGTGTTTAGCCCACCGCCTTTCCACTCATATATATATATATATATATATATATATATACATATACATATATATATATACATATATATACATACATATATATATATATATATGTGTGTGTGTGTAAATTTATCTACACATATATATGTATGTATATGTATATATGTATATATATATAAATTCATATATATATATATATATATGGAGGTGAAGTGGCAAAATGAAACGTTAAGGCTAGAGTGAGGAGCTTTATTCAGAAACAGACGTTTCGATCTCTTAGGCCTTCCTCAGTGGACTGACGCTCACACCCACGTACTTCGAGTTGGGGACGGACATTGAGGAAGGGCCAAGAGGACGAAACATCTGGTTCTAAATAAAGCTCCATACTCTAGCCTTAACGTTTCATTTTGCCACCTCACCTCCATATTTGTCTGTCTTTATGTATATATATATATATATATATATATATATATATATGTATGTATATACATATATATGTATACATATATATGCATATATATATGTATATATATATATATATATATATATATATATATATATATACTACGACTATCCCTCAGTTATGCTATCCCCCAACCCTTTGTTACTGTCCTGTACCATTTCTCTGAATATTAATTTCCTTTTTTCACCGACCCTGTGGTGGGGGAAGAAAATGCTACCACCAAGTCTTTCCACTTGAGTCGTAAAAGGCGACAAAAAACGGGGCGGAGGATGGGATTAGGAGTCCTACTACCTGTAGCTCCAAAAAGGGACATTCCTAAAAAAGAAAGAAGTAAAGGCATATGAGGGTCTGGGAGTTTTCCAACCAGTACCCTAAGGTTTGGGTCTTTTAATGTGCGTAGATGTGGCACAGATGAGAGTAAACTTGAAGAGATAGGCAGTATGTTTGTGAGAGGAAAGATGGATGTGCTGGCTTTGAGTGAAACTAAAATGAAAGGAAAGGGCAGCTGTGAGTTTGGGAGTGTAGCTGGGAGGTACCCAGGAGTAAAGAGGGGACGAGGGAGAAAAGGGGTGGCTATACTAGTAAGTGAAGAGATAAGTAAGCGGGTAGTGGAGTTGAAGGAGGTTTCATCAAGGTTGATGTGGATGAAGGTGAAGCTGGGAAGGGATATGATGGTTTTTATAAGTGCGTATGGACCTGGTAGTGAGAAGAGCGTAGAGAAAAGGGAGGCCTTTTGGGTAGATATAAATGAGTGCATAGAGGGATTTGGGAGAAATGTCAACGTAGTTGTATTGGGAGACCTTAATGCTAGGGTAGGAAATGAACCAATAGAGGGAGTGTTTGGGAAGTATGGAGTTCCAGGTAAGAATCGTAGTGTAGAATTAATGGTGGAGATGTCTTGAAAGACAGTTGATGATAGCAAATACAGTGTTTCAGAAGAAAGTCAAGCATAAGTACACATGGGAGAGGGTGGAGGAATATCAGACCATTTTCTGGTGGAAGGTAAATTGAGAGTGGAGAATAGGTGGAGAAAGAGGAAAAGGGCAGAAGGTAGGGAGGTACTTCGAGTGAACTACTTAAATGAAAAAAAAAGGAGAATGAATATAAGGAGAGGCTGAAAGAGGGGTGGAAGGGAGTAAAGGATAGAGTAGAACTAGGAGTGGGGGAAGAATGGGGATGGTTCAAGGAGGGAGTCATAAGGTGTGCAAAGATGGTGTGTGGAACAAGGAAGGCGGGAGGAAAAAGAAGGAACGGTAGTGAGTGGTGGGATGAGGAAGCAAAGAAAGGTGTAGAAGAGAAGAAGCAGGCATTCATAGATTGGCTTCAAATTAGGACGAGTGCATCGCATGAGAGGTACAAAGTAAAGAGAAGGGAAGTTAAGCAGAAGATAAAGGAAGCAAAGAGGAGAGCAGATGTGAAATGGGGTAAGAGTAGGACAGAAATTTTTGAAAGCAATAAAGAGATGTTTTGGAAGGAAATCAAAAGAGAAAGAGGAGGCGAATCAAGTAGAGAAGAAAAGGTAAAAGGTGCAGATGGAGAGATGATAATGGAAGAGAAGGCAATGAGAGGATGGTGGGCAGAGTATTCTAGGGAGTTGCTAAATGTGAAGGAGGATAGGGAGGGAAAGGTAGTTGCAGAGGGAAGCGCTAAGAAAAGGAGAGTAATGAGTGAGGAAAATGGAGGAGAAATAGAGAAGGATGAAGTGAAAGCAGCTGTTAAGATGACCTGGGTTGGATGGATGACATGCAGAATAGCTGAAGAAAGGAGGTACAGTTATGGTGGACTGACTGGTGAGGTTAGTTAATGTTTGTTAAAGAGAGGGTAGAGTGCCGGAGCACTGGAGGAGTGCCTGTATAGTTCCACTTTACAAGGGAAAAGGGGACAAGTGTGAGTGTAGTAGTTTCAGAGGAATCAGCTTGTTGAATGTAGTTGGGAAGGCTTATGGGAGGGTGTTGATTGAGAGGATTTGGAGAGGAACAGAGGGAGTAATTGGTGAGGAACAGTGTGGGTTTAGGACAGGTAGGGATTGCGTAGATCAGATTTTTGTGGTAAGACAGATATGTGAGAAAGCTATAGGAAAAGATAAGGATGTTTTGGGGGCTTTTATGGATATGGAAAAGGCTTACGACAGGGTAGACAGGAAGGCACTGTGGGAGGTACTGTAGATATATGGGATAGGAGGAAAGCTGTTAAGGGCAATCAAGAGTTTTCACGAGAGTAGTAGAGCTTGTGTTAGGATTAGAAATGGAGAGAGTGAATGGTTTGAAGTAAAGGTGGGACTTCGTCAGGGATGTGTTATGTCGCCCTAGCTGTTCAATCTTTACATGGATGGGGTGGTGCGAGAGGTGAATGCAAGCGTAGTGGGTCAGGGATTGGAGATGATTAAAGAAAATGGAGAAGAGTGGGAGGTGAGCCAGTTGTTGTTTGCTGACGACACTGCGCTTGTAGCAGGATCAGAGGAGGGATTGAGGAAATTAGTGACAGAGTTTGAGAAGGTGTGTGAAAGAAGAAAGCTGAAGATGTATGATAGGGGTTACTAGGCTGAATAGAGTGAGAAATGAGGAGGTGAGGAGAACAGGGGTGGAAAGGGAATTGGGAGACAGGGTTGATGAAAGAGTATTAGGATGCTTTGGACACATGAAAAAATAAGTGAAGAAAGATTATTAAAATCTTCATAACTAGAATCACGCGTCCAATTGATTTTTTCTACATACATATACATATTGCTGTGTCTTGCGGCACTGCTTCTGTCCCAGGGCAGTATACAAGATGCAGGGATGATCCGTCACCCAGGAGGTGCCAAGATAAGAGGGAGGGAAGATAGTAGATGGATGTGGAGTATGTAGGGTATGTGTGGGAGTGGTTTCCATGCCTTTTTTTTTTTTTTTTTTGCTATCTCCTTTGTAAAGAGAAAAAACCCTTTGATATATGTTTTTATGTATGTATGTATGTATGTTTGTATGAATGTATATGTATGTATGTATGTATGTATTTATGTATGTATGTATGAATGTATGTATGTATGTATGTATGTATGTATGTATGTATGTATGTATGTATGTATGTATGTATGTATGTATGTATGTATGTATGTATGTATGTATGTTGAGACATTGTGACAGGTTTGAGGAAGGAGGAAGAGAAAGACACGGGTCTAGGGCCGAGTTTATTCCTGACCGGTTTCGCTTATATCTGTAAGCGAAACCGGTCAGGAATAAACTCGGCCCTACTCCCGTGTATGTATGTATGTATGTATGTATGTATGTATGTATGTATGTATGTATGTATGTATGTATGTATGTATGTATGTATGTATGTATGTATGTATGTATGTATGTATGTGTGTATGTATGTATGTATGTATGTATGTATGTATGTATGTATGTATGTATGTATGTATGTATGTATGTATGTACATACACATTAACACATATAAATTTTCATATGAATATACGAGATACTCACGCGCGCACACACACACACAAACACACACGCACACACACACACACACACACACACACACACACACACACACACACACACACACATTTACACACACACACACACTTAGTTATGGCGGTCCATCGTTGCCGATGACGACGCTGTTCTGCATTCGTTTGTGTAGATGAAGAGTTTGTGAGGAGGATAAAATTTGAATGACTCTGTCGTTCATGCCATCGTAGGTGGCTGTTGAGTCCAATGCGGGAGCCACACATTTTATCACATTTGTGGCAAAGGTGTTCTTCGTGAGGAGTTGGTTGGGCTCCAGCCAGTTGGTGACGTTTAGAGCGGTTTTCGGCTCTCTTTCGTGAAGTTTCAATTGCAAGTGTTTTAGTACCACTCGTACATACTGTCCTCCAAGTCTGTTTGTCTACTGCTAGTGTCTTGAGCTCGTTTGGATTAATATTACATTTTATGAGTAGGTCTTTACAGTGATCTTTGTATCTCTTCTTAGGGCCTCCCACGCTTCTGCTTCCTGAGGATAGCTGACCATACAACATTTGTCTTGGAAGCCGATTTTCGGGCATTCTGATAGTATGCCCCACCCAGCGGAGATGGCGTTGCGCCAGGAGAGTTTCAATGCTGTTCGTTTGAGTTCGGTGGTATAACTCATCGTATGTCATTCTATCCTTCCATGATATACCTAGTATCCGCTGGAGACACCTGGTGTGAAAATTCTCCAGGGTGCGGATATGGCGTCTATAGGTAGTCCAAGTTTCTGAGCATTAAAGCAGGGTGGATATACATACGGCTTTATATACTGCTGCCTTGGTATCTATTCTGAGATTGTTATTTGAGAAGACTCTGTCTCTGAGGCGGCCAAAGGCAGAGGAGGCAAGATTGATTCTTCTTTGGATATCCAGGTCCACCGAGCAGTCTGAGTGGACGACGCTGCCGAGGTACGTGAAATGTTTTACTGTTTTAACGGGTTCTCCATTGACGAGAAAAAGGTGAGGTCTCTCAGGTGGATGTATAGTTTGAACAAATATTTCTGTTTTTAAGGTATTGACTCTGAGACTCATGGTAATATAAGTGGAGGAAAAGACATCAAGGATATTCTGCAGATCTTTGGCGTCATGCGCAACAATGGCATAGGCATCAGCATGCTGCAGTTCTATTACCTGCGTGGAGGAGACTTTAGTTCTGGCGTGCAGGCGTCGGGTGTTAAACAGGCTGCCATCTAGCCGGTATTGAATATTTATGCCAGCATCTCTTCCCAGGGCTGCATGAGTGAGCTTTATTAGGGCAAGTAAAAAGATGTTAAAAAGAGTGGGTGCAAGGACACAGCCCTGCTTAACTCCAACCTTTACTTCAAACGGTTCTGAGAGTGTGCCGCATACTTGAACCCGTGCTTGCATCCCTTCATGCAGGCCTTTGAGCACAGAGAGAAAATTGGGAGGGACTCCCATCTTTTCGAGAAGTAACCATAAAAGGGGGCGGTTTACTGTGTCGAAAGCCTTCGTAAGATCGATGAAGGCGATAAAAAGATCTTTCTTTTGTTCCCTGGCTTTCTCTTGCAGCTGGCGCAGGCAGAACACCATGTCTGTGGTGCTACAATGTTTGCGGAAGCCACATTGGCTCTCTGGGAGGTTTGTTTCGGTTATTTTATCCGTAAGCCGAGAAAGCATGATCTTAGCAACAATTTTACCGGCCACCGCTAGGAGTGATATGCCCCTGCTATTGCCACAGTTAGCCCTATCTCCCTTCTTCTTATAGAGGGTGATGATACTTGCATCTTTCAGTATGTGAGGTACCTCCCCAGTTGTCCAGACCTCGCTTATAAGTTTGTGGAGATTAATGTTTAGTAGGTAGCCTCCTTGTTTAAAGAGCTCTGCTGGGATCCCATCTGGCCCTGGGCATTTGTTATTTTTTAGCTCGCTAATAGCTCCTAGGACTTCTCCCATTTCTGGTGGATTGTCTAGAGAGACCATGGTGGGAAGATTGGGTAGGCTGTCAAATATAGTAGGTATGATGGGATTACTCTGATTAAGAAGGGTATTAAAATGCTCAGCCCATCTGGAGGTAATTTGCTCATTGCTTTTCAGCAGTGTGGTTCCATCTGCTGCTCTAACTGGATGGTTACTATGCCTTTTTGGATCGTAGAAAGCCTTGACTGCATTGTAAAAGCCGTGTGAGTTGTTGCTGTCGGCATATTGTTGCAGTTCTGTTGCCCTGGCTTCCCACCATTCGTTCTCCATTTGTCTCAATTCCCTCTGCACCTCTGCTCTGATGTTGGTAAATCGATTTTTCAAAGCACTGGATTGGGGATTGTTTAGATGGGCATCATGAGCTTTCTTTTTTTCCTCTAATAGTTGGTGAATGCGAGAGGAGTTTTGGTCAAACCAGTCTTGATGGTGTTTTTGCTTGAATCCGAGTGTCCACTGCACAATTGTATAAGTCAGAGTGGAGGCGAGTCCATTTGGTTCCTAAGTCAAGTCCTTGATCATGCTGCATAAGTC
>NC_134813.1:6490886-6513386 GCF_046742065.1 Oratosquilla oratoria
GGCGATAAGAATTGTCAGATTTAGGGACAAGAATGCAAGGAGATGCCCAAGGACTACTGGAGGGTTCAATTATTCCCTGTTGAAGCAGAGTGTTTATTTCTGCTTTTATGAACTCCTTTTTTGGATTGACTCTATAAGGGGCTTGTTTGATAGCCCTTGGCGAGTCTAGAACTATTTCATGTTCCATCAAAGAAGTGAATCTTGGGGAATCTAGAAATAATTTTGGAAAACTTCTTAAGAGAGAAAGAATGTCTTTACCTTGTTTCTCAGATAAGTGTCCTACTTTTATCTGAAGATTTTGTAGTATCTGAGAGTTTTCCAAGGGAATCTCAGGAGGATTAGGCAGGTTATCAGGAGGCTCTTCCGATTCTATTGTGGTAGAGCTGCAAGCTGGAATTGGATCTCGGGAATGATAAGGTTTTAAGGTATTTATGTGACAGAGACGGGAACTCTTTCTTCTGTCTGGAGTTTTGATTATGTAGTTGAGATCACTGGCTCTGGACAAGACTTCATAGGGTCCTTTGTATTTAGCCTGCAATGGATCTCCTGGTATGGGAAGATAAAGTAACACTTGATCTCCTGGAGAGAAAGTTCTAAGTTTAGAATTTTTATCATACCGACCTTTCATTACTCGTTGAGCATTCGTCAAGTTCTCTCTTGCCAACTTCCAAGCTTCTAACAACTTCTCGGTGACCTGGGACACGTATTTCAAAGAAGGAACAGGTGGTTCTTCTTTCATCCATTGTTCATGAAGTATCTTTAGGGGACCACGGACTTCATGACCGAAGACTAATTCTGACGGGCTGAATCCAAGGCTTTCTTGAATTGTTGTTCGGGTGGCGAACAACAAAAAGGGGAGTCCGTCTTCCCAATTTCGAGTGTTCTCAGCACAGAAGATTCTTAACATTGTCTTGAGCGTTTGGTGAAAGCGCTCTAGAGCACCTTGTGATTGAGGATGATAGGCGGAGGAAGTTACATGATTTATACCTAGTGTTACAAGAGTTTCTCTAAACTTGTTGGAAAGAAAATTACTTCCTTGATCACTTTGAATGTTCTTGGGGAATCCTACCATAGTGAAATATTTCAACATTTCTCTGATTATGTTTTGAGCTTTAATATTTTTCAAAGGAATTGCTTCTGGAAAACGAGTGCTCATACACATGATTGTGAGAATGTACTGATTTCCTTTACTTGAAGGAGGTAAAGGTCCTACACAGTCAATAAGAACTTTTTTAAATGGCTCTTCCATTACAGGAATGGGATGGAGTGGAGCTTCTACAATTTTCTGGTTGGGCTTACCTACAAGTTGACATGTATGACATGTTTTACAATATTGGGCAACATCTTTGACAACCGTGGGCCAATGGAAATGTTGGGTTATGTTGAACAAGGTCTTTCTTACCCCTAAGTGACCTGCTAAGGGAGTATCATGAGCCAATCTTAGAACATTATTCCTGAAACCAAGAGGGAGGACTATTTGATTCCTTACTTGCCATGGCTGGTCAGCGGTTGCGGTGGATGCTCTCCATTTTCGCATTAGGACTCCGTTTTCTATATAGAAACCTCGTGACATATTTTCAACTTCTTCTGGAGATGAAACAATCTCGTACAAATTTTTAAGAGAAGGATCTGACTTCTGTTCTTTGATTAATTCTGCTCTAGATAGAGAAACTGGTGAAGAAGAAGATGGGTCAGTTTGGGAGAATAGGGATTCTAAATTATAGGTCTCCTCTTCAGATTTCTTGTACTGAGATCTGGTTACAGCACAAGCGGGAAACAACTGTAAGTTATCTGAAGGTTCTACTGAGGTCTTAGGGTTATTTGTTATTAAGGGAGAAATGACTTTGCTTCCAGCGATGTCATTGGCCAACAATAAGGATATTCCTACTATGGGAAGAGTGTCTACTACTGCTACTTTAACCATTCCGGTTGTTAAATCAGACCGCAAGAAAACATTATGTAATGGACATTTTATAATTCCTCCAACTCCTTCTATCAATATATCATAACCTGTATATGACTCATCCAGATTCTGCAAGACAGAATTTAAAATCAGACTTTGCTTTGCTCCTGTGTCTCGGAGTATGGAAATAGGATATTGTTGTGAACTACTACTATGAGATATAGTTCCTGAAGAAACAAATGGTTTGAAACAAGGATCATGATCTGATGAGGGGGGTTCTACATTACTTGACAATACCGGCTTCTTTGGTAGTGTATCCTGAATAGAGGATTTTGAATCATCTGATTTTATATTACTTACAAGAGTTGGTGTCTTATTGGAGAATGAGGGTGTCAGTCTCTTTCTGCAATTAGAAATGTGATGGCCAACCTGTTTACAATATGAACAAGTTACAGGGGGATTAGTCTTAAACCTTTCCATTCTTTGCCAAGGTTGGTTTGGAGGATATTGATTGAAATCAGACCTGTAACTGAAATGTGATGGGCTAGACTGATTTTCAAAGTGTTTCTTTGGGGACCAAGGATCAGAGTATTTTGTTGAATCTGGAATATATGACTTTGACTTTTGGGATTCCATTTGTCTTGACTTAGGTTTATGATTTAGTGTGAACTCATCAGCCAATACAGCAGCTTTAGTTAAAGTTTCGGGAACATGATCATCTATAAAAATCCTAAGATCTGTCTCTAAGGTATTCTTAAACTGCTCCAATAAAATCAACTGTTTAAGTCTATCTAAGGTGTCCGTTTCACTAGCCAAACACCACCTATTGAATAACCTCTCTTGTTGAGCCGCATATTCTACGTATGTTAACTGAGGTGTCTTCCTATAATTACGGAATTTCTGTCTATAGGCCTCTGGTATTAGTTCATAAGCTTTTAAAATACAAGCTTTCATATTATCATACTCGCTTTCTGCTTCTGAAAGAGAAGTATAAATTTGCTGAGCCTTACCCTTAAATTGTGTTTGAATGATTAATGGCCAATTTTCTTTAGGGATTTGTAACTGTTGCGCCAATTTTTCCCACTGAAGAAAGAAAATTTCTGGCTCTCCCTCTGAAAATTTGGGTAAAAGTTTTACATACTTGGAAATATCTATATGACCTTCCTGAACTACGGGTTGTCTATCAACAATCCTAGCTTCTACTTCTGCCTTCTTTAATTCTAACTCTGCCAATTTGACTTTAGTTTCGTCTTCTCTAGCTTTAAATTCTGCCTCAATTTGCATTTGTTTCAGTTTAGTTTCCTCCTCTTTAGCTTTAAATTCTGCCTCAATTTGCATTTGTTTCAGTTTAGTTTCCTCCTCTTTAGCTTTAAATTCTGCCTCAATTTGCATTTGTTTCAATTTAGCTTCCTCCTCAAAATCTACTCTCCTGACCTTTAATTCAATCTCCTTAATCTTAAGTTCGGTTAGTCGTGCCTCTATTTCTAACCTATTTGAAGGAATTTGTATAGCTGTAATCTCTTCTGGAGATAAGATCTCATCTTCGATCAGATTTTCAACAAGTTCCTGAAGTATTTTTTTCTTTCGTAAACTTGTATCAATGTCTACTCCAAAGTGCTTGCCTATTTCTATCAAAGTGTCTTTAGTTTGTTTCTTTAAGAAACTTACCTTGGGATTTTGAACGAATTCTTGAACTATATCATCCATCTCTATAAGAATGTGTTAAATACCTGATCCAATATCCTTGGCAAGGGTCGCCACTTTGTTACGGGCGGCTGGTATGTGAAGAGACGTTACGTATAACGTCTAAGTGCTTAAGAACCAGCTCACTTCTAGAAGCCACTGTAGGACTGAACTATCTGGTCAGGGCCTAGATAATTCGTAAGACTAGAAGTAAAGGTAACAAAGAAGATTCCAGGAAAGGAATATTAAACTAGCGATAAAACTAGTAAACGAAATTATTAATGGAAAATATTTACAGGCAATCAACACAAAAGAGAATGGGCAGTAGGGTCAATGGGACCGTTACATGATTATAAGAATATGGAAATTATCGTTCAAATAAGAAACACAAGATAAGTATACAATATGGTACTATCTAAGTACAAAGAGATCAGGAACATGCATCAGAATAAGTAATAAGTACAAATATAAGTAAAGTAATGCAATGTATATCAGACACGTAATGTAGACAAAAAGGGTGATCACTTCACACCAATCGTCTCATGAATCTAAACCTTCTAGTTTTTATCAAGAGATCAATATGTGGGAAAATGACAACGAGTGAGCGAATACCGCTGCTTATATACCATTGGACCGGAAACGGGATACTTCCGGTGAAGTGTGCGAGAGAGTGAAAGGAGGGGAGGAGGGTAAGTTAACACGTCAACATGGGTAGTTTTTAGGACCCTCGACTCGCTTGAACAATCTATTTATTTAGTAACTGTCAAATCTGAGCGCTCCGAACTATTCAGGATTTCGCTTGTCTGTTTGTTCTACAAGAGTGCGCACCTCTCCGCACGTAGGCAAGATTACATATAGTGGACGGGCGTTACTGCTTAACATTGTTACAATACATACATAGACAAGAAATATGAACATAGTTATGTAATACAAAGGAACACAATTCTATAACATAATTACACATATGACGTAATATCTAATATTACGTTACAATATATATATATATATATATATATATACATATGTATATATATATATATAGATATATAGATAGATATATATATACCAAAGGCTTTTCCCCCTACACGGGGGGGGTAGCTAAAAAGAAAAAGGCATGGAAACCACTCGCACCCATTCCATTTCCTATATATTCCACTCCCCTCCACCCTTCCCCCCCTCTTCTCTTGGCACCTCCTGGATGATTGGGTCATCCCTGCATCCTGTCCACTGCCCTGGGTCAGAAGCAGTGTCGCAAGACACAGCACATCCACAGCAAGGCCGCTTCATAAATTCGGAGATCCCACCTCTACTTCCCCTCATGCAGAAACGGAGAAGACGGGGAGAAATCCCTTCGGGCTGCGTCATATTTTTTCTCATACATACCTCCCTCTCATGCTTCACAGCATTATCCATACACAGCCCTTCTCCATTCACCCCATCTTCTGTCCTCTCCCGTCCTTCCTCCACAGACATTCCTCTCTTTTGTAATGCCCTTTTCACCCCATCCATCCATCTCATCCTAGGACCCCCCCCCCCTCATATTCACTCCTTCCACCTCTGCCTTCCACACTTCTTTTGATAATCTTTCTTCACTCATTCTTTCCATGTGTCCAAACCATCCTAATACTCTTTCGTCAACCCTATTTGTTCATATTTCTCAGACATTTCATCTCAAACACATTAAAACTCCTTCTCTCTTCCTCTCTTATGTTCCATGTTTCTGCCCCTTACAGTGCTATTGGCACAATCACTCCTTCATATAACCTCCTCCTAGCATCCATTCCCAGATGTCTATTTCTCATTACACCTTTTAATCCACCAAGGCATTTACTCGCTTCTCTCAATCTAAATTCTACCTCCACCTCCACTTCTCCCTTTCCTGCCACTTTCCCACCCAAGTATCTAAAACTATCCACTTCCTCCAGTCTTTCACCCTTTATGCTCACTTCCAGCCTACTGTCACTCTCTCCCCTTGTACATCTCATCACCTTACTTTTGCCCACATTTATCTTCAACTTCCTTCTTTTGCACACCTTCTCAAACTCTGTCACTAACTTCCTCAATCCCTCCTCTGATCCTGCTACAAGCGAAATGTCGTCAGCAAACAACAACTGGCTTATTTCACACTTTTCTCCATTTTCTTTAACCATCTCCAACCCCTGACCCACTACGCTTGCATTCACCTCCCGCACTACCCCATCCATGTAAAATTTGGACAGCTAGGGCAATATAGCACATCCCTGACGAAGTCTCACCTTTACCTCAAACCATTCACTCTCTCCATTTCTAATCCTTCACATTTAGCACTTCCCTAAAAGACTCTGCCCACCTTCCTCTCACTACCTTCTCTCCCATTATCATCTCTCCATCTGCACCTTTTACCTTTTCTTCTCTACTTGATTCGCCTCTTCTTCTTCTTTTAATTTCCTTCCAAAACATCTTTTTATTACTTTCAAATTATTTTGTCACACTCTTACCCCATTTCACATCTGCTCTCTTCTTTGATTCCTTTATATTATGCTTAACTTCCCTTCTCTTTACTTTGTACCTCTCATACGATTCCCTCGTCCTAATTTGTAGCCAATCTATGAATGCGTGCTTCTTCTCTTCTACACCCCTGTTTGCTTCCTTATCTCACCACTCACTACCGTTCCTTATATTTCCTCCTGTCCTCCTTGTTCCACACACCATCTTTGCACACCTTATCACTCCCTCCTTGAACCATCCCCATTCCTCCCCTACTCCTAGTTCTACTCTATCCTTTACTCCCTTCCACTCCTCTCTCAGCTTCTTCTTGTATTCATTCTCCTTTCCTTTCTCATTTAAGCAGTTCACTCGAAGTATCTCCCTACCTTCTGCCCTTTTCCATTTTCTCCACCTATTCTCCACTCTCAATTTACCTTCCACCAGAAAATGATCTGATATTCCCCCACTCTCTCCCCCTAGAACATGCACATCCAAAACTCTTCCTACCATGCTCCTGGTCACCACTATATAGTCCATTAACGCTCTATCTACCACCCTTCCATCCACCACCCTCTCCCATGTGTACTTCTGCTTGACTTTCTTCTGAAACACTGTATTTGCTATCATCAACTCTCTTACAAGACACATCCCCACCATCAATTCTCCACTACGACTTTTACCTGGAAACTCCATACTTCCCAATCACTCCGTCTATTGGTTCATTTCCTACCCTAGCATTAAGGTCTCCCAATACAACTACATTGACATTTCTTCCTAATTCCTTTATGCATTAATTTATATCTACCCAAAAAGCCTCCTTTCCTCTACGCTGTTCTCACTACCAGGTCCATACGCACTTACAAAAACCAGCATATTCCTTCCCAGCTTCACCTTCACCCACATCAACCTTGATGAAACCTCCTTCAACTCCACTACCCGCTTACTTATCTCTTCACTTACTAGTATAGCCACCCCTTTTCTCCCTCGTCCCCTCTTTACTCCTGAGTACCTCCCAGCTACACTCCAAAACTCACAGCTGCCCTTTCCTTTCATTTTAGTTTCACTCAAAGAGAACACATCCATCTTTCTTCTCACAAACATACTGCCTATCTCTTCCATTCAGTGTACATGTATATATATATATATATATATATATATATATATATATATATAAATATATATATATATATATATATATATATAAATGTGTTGGTGTGGAGGAGAATTGTGTTTTGTTGTTTTGTTATTTATTGTATTATTTATATTATGCTAATATGTATTTATATTAGGTAATACAATGTGTTTTGTTTATGTAAGATATCGCAGATGCGATGCGCGCCTTTTGTTTTTGGCGCGAATTGGAGAGCGTGGCGTCAGTATCTAAGCAGCCTTGTAGGCAGGCGCACGCAATTATGATTGTATAAGTTTGTGTGTATCTAAATATAACATTGCACTTTTAAATTTTTTGCGCACTCATTAGCCACCCCGATACATTAAATGGTGGCAGCTCAAAAACAATCATTGTGCACGTCTCCACAGACTGAAATTAGAGTGCTGCGCGTCCGTTGTGTTCTTTTTCTTCCATTTTCCTTTCTACAGGCTACAGGATTTGTTAATAGTGAGATACTAGTGTTTTCGCATTGTGGACCAGTGACTTTATTTTACGTAACCATAGCACCAAATACCAGCAACAGACATTGTCAGGACCCTTGGGTACATGCCGCTGTTTGATTTAATTTGGACAACGTTTTCCCCGGGAATCTTCGTGGCCAGCCTTCTTTGGGACTGATATTGCTGGCTACGTTAGTGGGACGGTCGTCTCAAGTCACTTCGTGCCTTGCTAAATTGCTCCGTGGATGAAGACGGATTCGTGATTGCAGTCTCAAAATGTTCGGTTGAAAGCTCCCCGGCCTTGTGTTTCGCAAGTGTATTGCTCTGTGCCACAGACTTTGGCTACCTTGTTACCAGTTTTGTATCGTTTTGCCTTCGGCATACTTGTATTGTCATTTTTTTTTTTTTTAGACTTTGTGCATATATTGTGAATATATACCAAAAAAAATCATAAATCCGGTCGTGTCTTGGTCGGCCATTTGTATGGCGTCACTCTTTATTTACCTTCTCAAATGTTATCCCGAAGTGAGGCTAGTGTCCATTTACGTACGTATTAGTGCATTATACATTTTTTACGTAATTTTGCTAATTACGGTCTTCCTATAATTTTTTCTTCATTCTTGATACATGTATTGCATTGTTTCTGTGTTTCAATGCTTCTGTTTGTGTGAATTATATAATTTTCTTACATTCGTGTCCCATGACCATGTGATTTCTCTATATTATTTATTTTTCACATTATTTCATGCTTGTGCTAGTGTGTTGTATTTGCTTGGTGTCATTGTTTTCGTATGCTCTTACGAAGTGGGTTAATGTTGTCATCTCCTATCATGTCTAAGTCAAAGAGGCCTTCGTTTATCAGTCCACTAAGCTCATCTGAGACAATGGCTCACAAGTTGATGTTGCTCCATCAAAACCCGTCGGTGGTGCAATTTTCTGGTCAAGATCCTCATTATAGGGCGGCTGATTTTATCCACCAATGTGAGGACGCCATTGTCCAGTCCAATGTTTCGACGGGGCCTGAAAAGATCTCCTTTGTGAGGTCCCAGATTGTGCAAAGTTCTCTAGCATCGAAGTTACTTTCGACGTCGTGTTTGGATCCTAAATCTCTGGACTATAATTATGACACCTTAAAGGTCTAACTTCCTTAAACTTTTTTCAGATACTCCTGGTGGTGGTGCGTTCCATTGGTGCTTCAAATTGGCTGATACTTTCGTATCCCGACTGGGCACTCTTGATTATAGACGGGCGCAAGCTCAGGCAAGTATCCTTGCTGTTGACGCTTTAGAGTCACTTCCACAGTCTGATTGGGTAGATAATGGCAATATCTCTTAAGATAGATTTCGTCTTATCATTGAATTTCTGTTCTATACCCTTTTTTTGGTCCGTTCTGAGAGAAGAGCAGCATCTTCTCTCATGTATAAGCCTGATGAGACTCTATTGTCTTTTGCGTCACAGCTTTCTCGTAAACTAGGGTAAGTACCGTCTAGTTCCTTGTGTATTAGCAATGCTCATCAACATGATCATGTCCCTTGTTCTCCTCAGTTCTCTCAGTCTACAGTTCCTACTCATAGTTCCCCTTAATCTACAGTTACCCTCCCTCCCCTGTTATGTACCTTTTGTAACAGGTCTGGTCATTCGAGCGACTTTTGTTACCCCCGTAGACGCCAGGTACACAAGTCAAGACTGTCCCCTGTTCGCAGGAGTGTACCTACTGTTTCTTCTAATCTGACACGTGACCTTTCCAGAGTAGAACCTCCAGATAGACTCAGTTATTGTCATATCCATGGTCATTGTAAACATTCGACTAATCAATGTTTCAAGGTTTTGAAACTTAGGGATGAGACTTCTCACCAGCCTCGTCAATCTCATTTTCCCCAGCGCGTGTTTCCCAACCCAAAGAGTTGACCAGTAATGTTCGGTCTCAAATAATTCCTTTTGTGGCTGTTGAGTCTTCTCAATTACTTACCTTTCAATTTCTTACTAGGGATACGCCTCTTTCTGTCACTGTAGATACTGGTGCAGAATGTAGTCTCTTAAGTAGAAAGGCTTACTTTGCTCTACGGGAATTGTATAATCTCCCTTTATCTCCCTTTTGTAATAATTTGCATTCTGTGCAAGGTTCTCCCTTGCTTGTTCTTGGATCTTTGCTGTTGTCTCTGGCATTGCCCTTAAGTGTGATTGTCTCTTGGGTATTGATGCTCTTACAGCTCATAGCATAGATATTTCTCCTAGTCGCCGTGTAGTGACTTTCTGCAATTTTGATATCTCTGCTTCGGATAGGTCAGTTTCTGTTTGTGATTCTCCTGTGCTTGATCAGTCCGCACATGTGCCTGTCCCAACTTCTAAGCGCTCTGCCCCTGTTGCTCATTGTGCTACTGTTGTTGTAGGAGAGCATCTTATTGAACCTTCAAGTTCTGTTCGAGTTCCAGTGCGCGTCTCAGGTGCCCCGATTGGGTCTGACGTTCTCTCTTTGCCTGACTCTATTCGTATTCGTCGGCTTGCCCTAGAAGGAACTCTCTCCACTATTCGTGAGGATCATGTTACCACATTGATGGTAATCAATGTCACGGGTGCTCCTATTCCTCTCTCTCCTGGCAGTCACTTAGGCTCTTTTGAGGTGGTACACGTTGCTGCTTTCCAGGATTCGCCTATTATAGCAGCTTCTGTTCTACAGTCTCCTCCAACACGTGACCCTGCTCACTGAGCTTCTGAGCTTGCCACATTTGTAGGCGAGATTGACTTTCCTGAAGAGACGCCTCGTCTCCTTGACCTGCTAGTTACCCACCGTCAGGCTTTGGCTTTACCAGGTGATCCGTTAGGGGTTACGGACCGTGTGGTTCATAGAATTGATCTTCAGCCAGGCACTCGTCCTGTTTACGTCCCCTCTTTTAGGCTACCTCACTCTCGTCTGCTTATAGCCCAATCCTTGGTTGACGATTTATTGAATGAAGGTGTTGTACAGGAGTCCCACTCAGAGTGGAACTCGCCTCTTCTCCTGGTGCCTAAGAAAGATGGATCTTTTCGTCCTGTTGTTGATTACAGGAAAGTCAATGAGGTCACTCTTCCAGATCATTATCCTCTGCCTATCTTAAGCGAGCTTCTTCAGTCCATTGGCACTGGTAATACGGTGTTCACCACCTTAGATTTAAAAGCAGGTTTTTGGCAGATACCCTTGGAGGAGAAGTCTCGTAAGATCACGGCCTTCTCGACTCCCAGTGGGCACTATGAATGGCTTCGTTGCCCCATGGGTTTGCGGAATGCTCCTTTGACTTGCCAGCGTTTAGTTAACTCCATTTTTCTTGGCTTAATTGGGAATGGATTTTTTGTTTACCTGGATGATTTTATTCTAGTTTCCAAAGATGTGGAAAGCCACTTTTCTAAGTTGCCCATGGTCTTGCAACGTTTTGCTGAAGCTGGGTTGAAACTCAACTTACCCAAGTGTTCCTTTTTCAAGGCTAGTATCCAGTTCTTAGGTCATGTTGTAGACAAGCATGGTATCCATACCACAGGTGAAAAGATCAAGGCAGGCAAGGACTTCCCTATACCGAAGTCGGTTGAAAATATACGTTCCTTCCTTGGACTTCCAGGATACTACCGTGCATTCATTAAAGACTTTGCTTCAATTGCTTCCCCTCTCACTCGCCTTCTCAAGAAGGACTCTTCCTTCCAGTGGCGTGATGTCCATCAGACAAGTTTTGATTCCTTGAAGCTTGCTCTTACTGAAGCACCTGTGTTGGCTTTCCCTGATTATAGTATCCCCTTTACTATTTGTACAGATGCTTCTGGTACAGGTATTGGAACTGTACTCATGCAACAAGTAGATAGATGTAGACCTCATGTTATTGCATATGCTAGTCGCATTCTTAACAAGCCTGAGTCCCGTTACTCTGTTACTCATTTAGAGGCCCTGGCAGTGGTGTGGGCTTTAAAGCATTTCCGTGATATCATTTTTGGATATACTATTACAGTCTACACGGACCACACTGCTGTCACTCAGCTTTTTAAGGGCAAGAATCTGTCAGGCCGCCTGGCCAGATGGTTTCTCACGATCGAGGAATTCAATCCAACCCTAAAGCATATCCCTGGGCGTGCGAAGCATGTTGCTCATGCACTTTCACGGAATATCCCTGTTGCTGCTGTTACCGTGATTCATAATTTTTCCCTGCAGGATCTGGCCAAAGCTCAGCGTGAAGACCTTGTTTGGTCTGCCTTGGAGTCTGGTGATGATTCCACCTTACCAGCTTTACCAGTACCTCTGTACCAATTTTCCCCGCAGGACGAGGTTCTCATTCGTAATGTGGAAGTGTTTGAGCAGGATGTGGCACAGCTAGTGATCCCTGAGTCTCTAGTTTCCGTTGTTTTGTTCCTTGCTCATGATGCCCCTCAGGCTGGTCACCCAGGTCGTGACATAACTCTGGCTATGGCGCGGAAGAAGTATTATTGGCCTAAAATGCGACTAGACATTACCTCTCATGTAGCCCGGTGTAGATCTTGTGCCCAGAACAAAGGTTCTACGAGCACTTCTCCCATCTTAGAGTACCCTACTCCTTCTCGCCCTTTTCAGACTGTGGCTATAGACCTTTTGCAACTGCCTCGTAGCACGCAGGGCTCTGTGTATGTCCTTGTGTGCGTGGATCAATTTAGTCGTTTTGTGGTCTTAGCTCCCTTACGTAACAAATCTGCACCAGTTGTAGCACATGCTTTAGTTTCCCATGTGCTGTGTCCATACACCACTCCTTCGGTGCTCCTTAGTGATAATGGGACTGAATTTAGGAACGAGGTTTTGGCGGGTATTTGTGAACGTTATGGTATCAAACAGACATTCGTGACTGCTTATCACCCAGCGTCCAATGGTCTTATGGAGAGGACGAACAGGAAAATTTTAGGGATCCTACGTCACCTTGCTAGTAATTTTCATGAGTCTTGGGAGGATTGGCTTCCCCATGTTAGTGCTTGTATCAATAGCACCATTAATGTTTCCACGGGCAAAACGCCTCATTATGTTATCTTTGGAGTTGAGAAATGGCTCCCATATGATGTGCTTGACAGCCCCGCTCGTCCCCTCTACAATGTAGATGACTATAGTAAACTACAGAGTCATGTGCTGCATGCTATTTATAATTCTGTTAAGGATAAACTGTATGTTTCAAAGGCCGACATGTTGAAACAACAACATGCTCGTGCAACACCTGTGACCATCAGTGTTGATGATCATGTTTTCAAAAGTATGCCTGATCGCCAGTCAAAATTAAATTGTAAAATTGAGGGCCCCCTTTGTGTCTCTGAACGCCTACATCCTAACAAGTTCAGCATTTTTTACCCCTTCTACAGGCCTTAGCGAGATTGCACACGCTGATAGGCTCAAGAAAACTCAAGTGCCTATCCCTACCTTTACCCGGCCTCCTCCTGGGCCTGAATTTTCATTGTGTATTGTTATGTATTCTTGTGATGTTCCCATTTATGTATTCTTGTGATGTTTCCCATTTATGTATTCTTGTGATGTTTCCCATTTATGTATTCTTGTGATGTTTCCCATTTATGTATTCTTGTAATGTTTCCCATTTATGTATTCTTGTATTGTATTTTGTCGTGTTTAGATATTATGTATCATGCCCCGGACGTCCGGCAATTGCTGTATTTGTCTTTTGGTTAACTGGCGCCAGTTTTATGTTCCTTTTTGTGTTGTCTGTATTGTCTTTATGTCCTCATATATGTATGTGTTTGTTTAATGTATTTGGGTGTGCTTTTAAATCCATTTGTCCCACATTTCTGTCTGCCACTGTTGTGTGTGTGGTTTGTGTGTGGCTTATCTTTGTATCATTTAGATTCTCTTTGCCTCGGTCAGTTTTTTTTTTTTTTTCTTTCTTCTTGTTTGCTCGGTAAGGGCACCGAATGGCGTGGGCCGAGCGATGTGTTGGTGTGGAGGAGAATTGTATTTTGTTGTTTCGTTATTTATTGTATTATTTATACTATGCTATTATGTATTTATATTAGGTAATACAATGTGTTTTGTTTATGTAAGATATCGCAGATGCGATGCGCGCCTTTTGTTTTTGGCGCGAATTGGAGAGCGTGGCGTCAGTATCTAAGTAGCCTTGTAGGCAGGCGCACGCAATTGTGATTGTATAAGTTTGTGTGTATCTAAATATAACATTGCACTTTTAAATTTTTTGCGCACTCATTAGCCAACCCGATACATACATACATACATACATACATACATACATACATACATACATACATACATACATACATACATACATACATACATACATACATACATACATACACAAACATATATATATATATATATATATATATATATATATATATATGTATATATATATATATACATATACATGCATACATACAGACACAATTATATATATACATATACATGCAAACGTACATATATATATATATATATATATATGATATATATATATATATATATATATATACATATATATATATATAATATGTATACAGGGTGTCCATAAAGTCCGTGTGCACTTAAATTTTTTTATAACTTTGTAAGTACTGGTGGTAGAAAAAATCTGTAAAAAGTGTTATAAATTTTAATGTACCTTGTTTTAAGTATACTTATTGAATAATTCTTCACAAAAAAAATAATAAGAAGAAAGAAACATTTGGATAAGTAAAAAATTTTTTTTTTTCAGAATCCCTTTGACTTTGGCTTCAACTGAGGAAAAAGTAAAGTGGTTGGCTGAACTGAAATCCACTATTGCTGTACAAAGAAAGATTAGAATTGAATACGATAAAGAACCACCTCATAGGAATACTATTGCCTCTTTAATTTTTTTTAATTCATTTGGCAATAGTGTTTCTTTGAGTTGGTTCCTTATTGTATTCAATTCTAAACTTTATTTGTACAGCAATAGTAGATTTCAGTTCAGCCAACCAAAGGATACACTTTACTTTTCCCCAGTTGAAGCCATAGTCATAGGGATTCTGAAAAAAAATCTATTTTTTTTTTTTTTTTACAAATTTTGTGGTGAAGAATTATTCAATAACTATACTTAAAACTATGAATATGAAACTTCATAACACTTTTTACAGATTTTTTCTACCATCAGTACTTACAAAGTTATCTTTTTTTTTAAAGTGCATACGAACTTTATAGACACCCTGTATATAGGGAAAGAGGAGAAGAGGAAGACCACGCAGAAAATATGTAAACGGATTAAGGACATCTGTAGAAGAAATAACAAATGCCATCTTGTTAAGAAGAACCATGTGCAGACAGGAATGGAGCTCCATGGTGGCCAACGTCCAAGTAAAGCTTATATATATATATACATACATATATATATATATATATATATATATATATATATATATATATATATATGTATATATGTATATATGTATATATATGTATATATATATATATATGTATATATGATATATATATATATGTATATACATATATATGCATATATTTATGTATATATATATTTATATATATATACATATATATATATATATATATATATAAATATATATATATAACAAAGGATTACAAAGGCGGATCATACCGACAGGAGACCTTTTGATCCATATCTAGGTCGGATGCGAAAAAAAATCATATTAATAATAAAATAATAAATAAAAACTATAATAATGTAAATAACAAATAAAATACATAAATAAATGCATATGTATAGTTAAAATAATAAACAAACAGGTAAATAGTAAATAATAATAAATTGACACATAACTAATAATAAATTAAAATCAGACAGACAAATGATAACAAAACAAAAACAAATAATATAACATAAATTATAATAATTACAGCATCTTACTTAGGTATTTATCTAAATGATTCTTAAACCTTCGAACTGAACTACATTTCACTACCTGTGCAGGAAGTTTATTCCATTCATTAACTACACGGTTGGCAAAGTTGTTTCTACCTACTTCCAAATTGAATCTATTTCCGGACAGTTTGAGACCATTGTTTCTTGTCTGATTCTCATTCAATGTGATTTTTTTTTTCACTTTTGATGTTGTCAATTCCCTTTAAAATCTTAAAGACCTGTATCAAGTCACCTCTGAGTCTACGCTTTTTTAGGGAAAACAGATTCATGTGCTTTAGTCGATTTTCGTATGATTTATTTTTGATATTTGGAATCAGTTTTGTGGCTCGCCGTTGTACTTTTTCCAGTCTGTCAATGTCTTTAATGAAATTCGGTGACCATACGGAAACAGCATATTCCAAATGTGGACGAACTAACGATTTATATAGCTTGTTAATGAGTGATGGACTTTTGAAATCAAAAGATCGCGCAATCAGTCCCAGAATCTTATTTGCTTTCTCAGAGGCTGAAATACACTGTTTGGATGATTTCAGGTCGTTACTGATAATTACGCCGAGATCTTTTTCACTATCCACTTTTGTTAACGAATTTCCAAATAACTTGTAATCGTACTTACTGTTATTTTTACCTATGTGCATTACCTTGCATTTACTTGTGTTAAATTTCATTAACCACTTTTCAGACCATTGCTGTAATTGATCTAAATCTTCTTGAATATCTAATTGGTTTGAGTGATCATTTACCACTGCGCACAGTTTTGTATCATCAGCAAATTTGGAAACAGTAGATTTTAGTCCATGGTCTATATCATTTATATATACTATGAATAGAAGTGGCCCAAGAACGGAACCCTGAGGAACTTCACTTGCAACACTTTTCCATCTAGAAGTTTTTCCATTTAAAACAACTCTCTGTTTTCGACCATTCAACCAATTACTAGTCCAACCTAATAGGCTACCATTTATTCCATGCAAAGCTAATTTAGTAAGTAGTCTTTCGTGTGGGACGGTATCAAAAGCTTTTTCAAAGTCTAGATATATTAAATCTATATTGTTTCTTTTGTCATAATTCGAGATAACTATGTTGTAGAATTCGAGTAAGTTAGTCACGCAAGAACGTTTCCGTCTGAAATCATGCTGGCTATCATTTATCAAACGGTTACTTTCTAAATGATGTTCGATAGCATCTCTGATGATAGTTTCCATTATTTTTCCTACGATTGAAGTCAAACTTATAGGCCTATAGTTATTTGGCTTCTTTTTGTCACCTTTTTTGAATATGGGAGTAACGTTAGCTAGCTTCCATTCTCTTGGGACATCTCCGGATATGATGGATTTCTTGAAAATAATTTATAATGGAACAACAATCTCATTTTTCATTTCCTTTAAGATTCTTGGATGCCAACCGTCAGGCCCTGGTGTTTTATAAACTTTGAGTTTGTCTATACACCTTTTAATTTTTTCTTTTGTTATATTTACCGTAGTGAGTAAGTTTACCCCAGACTTTTCACAGGTTTCAGTTTGGAATTCACTTTGAGGTGTTTCGTTTACGAATACTGAGCTAAAATAATTGTTTAAGATATTACACATTCCATACATATATATATATATGCATGTATATATATATATATATACACATATATATATTTACATATACATATACATATATATATATATATATATATATATATATATATATATATATATATATATATGTGTGTTCTAAATTTTCCGAATAATTTGTTTGTATCTTGAAGCTAGTGGATATTGAATTAGTTTTGATCTTCAATCGAACATGTCTACAAGAAAATTTACTGCCCATTATGTATATATATACATAAATATACTAGCCAAATTACCAGCGCGTTGCTGCGGGCAAACGACGATCATTTTAATTTTGATAGAATTTTTGGAGAAAAGTTACACGTATCAATATAACTCAATGGAAAAGGTAACAAAAATGAAATGTTAAGAGAGTAAAAAAAAATTAATTTGAGGAGGGAGAAGCCCCTTGGAAATAAGATATACTTATCCAAATATCCTAGGTTTTGGGGGAGTTCGTGAACAACAACAAACAAACAGACAGACAGAGGCTACTATTTTATTATGGTAGATACAAATGAAAGAGTTATCCAGGTACCTTGTGAGATAAGGTTTCAGAATATATATAGTCATATGGGTCTATCTGCAAAAACCTAGGAGTTCGTGAGTAACCCTTAACCTAACCATACCCCACCTAACTTTAACCCTTAACCCTAACCAAAATATTCTTTTGGAAATAAAGTATAGTTATCCAAGTACCCGGAGTGATAGTGTATCAGAATATATATGGTTATGGAGGTCTATCTCCAAAAGCCTAGGAGTAGGTGAACAAATTAACAAACAAACAAACAGACAGAATGTATATGGTTATAGGGGTCTACCTGCAAAAACCTAGGAGGAATTCGTGAATAATCCCTAACCTAACCATACCCCACCTAACTGTAACCCTTAACCCTAACCAATTTAATTTTTTAATGAAACATAGTTATCCAAGTACCTAGAGTGATAGGGTATCAGAATATATATGGTTATGGGGGTCTATCTCCAAAAGCCTAGGAGGTGTTTGTGAACAAACAAAACAGACAGACAGAGGCTACTACTTTATTATAGTATATATGTAGGTATATATATATATATATATATATATATGTAAGTATATACATATATAATATGTATTTATATATATATATATATATATATATATATATATAATATGTATGTATATATATATATATTATATATATTATATATATATATATATATATATATATATATATATATATATATATATGCAAAGAATTCACAAAACACACGTGATATACTATTTTTGCAGAAACCACCGGGAAATTGAAAAAACAGATACCGAACGTTTTCGTCTATTTAGACATTTTCAAAAGTACAAAAAAGCAACAGAAAGAAACAATAAATACATAAGAAGACAAGGATACTCGGAGAGGTCCCATGGTACATTTAATCACACACAATTTTGTCAATAATAAAATTGTCCAATTTAAATAAACCCAAACTCAAGTTCATGTTATTTCCAAAATTTATTTTTATAAAACAAGATTCAATAATATTTCTTTCTATAATATTATTACAAGAAGTAATTATTTTAGAATTTCCCCAGTCAATATTATGACCATAATCCCTTTGGTGGACAAATAATCCACTGGACATTTGCCCCGTTCTAATACTATATTTATGTTGGCCTATTCTTTTTTCTAAGCCTTTGCCTATTTGGCCTATATATATAAAATCACAGTTTTTACATGGTATGTTATAAATACATCCTTCTTTATTTCTTGGAGAATTTTTAATCAACAGACTCTTAATGTTAATGTTATTGTTAATGTTAAACCTAAAAAGAAGTTGAAACATTTGACTAATGATAGCGGTTGGAATAAGGATGCCAACCCTAATTTTGTACTTAATTTATCGGACAAACCTTTGAGTGACGACGCGAAATGTGCTCTAGGTATGGTTTGAAATTCGTCGCCAATAATCAGCAGGTGAACTATGTAGTTATTGCTGAGAGTTTGGCAATTTGGAGAAATATAGTGATGTTTCAAATCAAGGTAAGGGTTTTGTGTACCATGCTTTATCCACGTCATGCCCTCCAAGTGTGCCTAAACGGTTCTTCACTACTTTTAATAATTTAAAGAAGGATAAAGATTTACACATCACAAAGGCGGATAAAAGTAATTGCTTAGTCATCATGAACAAAAAGTAGTACTTAGAAAAATGGAAATATTACTAAGTGATGAAGAGACCTATGCTAAATTGAGCAAGAACCCTCTAGAAAATGTTAATAGTGAATTTAATAAGAAGCTTAAAACAATTTTAAAAGGTAACGACGATCTGGTAAAAAAAAAAATGTGTTATTGTATCTCCGTCACTTCCATACATGTATGATCTAATTAAAACTCATAAAGTTAATAATCCAGTTAGGGCCATAACTTGTTCTATTGGGTCTTGCACATATAAGTTGTCCAAATGGTTAGTGTCTCTTCTCGGTCCTCTTGTTGGGACAATTTCCCAGTCTCATATCAAAGATAATGTTGACTTAACCGAAAAATTGCTTGGACTTAATCTCACATTTGATTTTAAGTTGGCTAGTTTCGATATTAAAAGTTTATTCACCCGAGTCTCGGATTTCTAGAAAAAGAGTTAAAGAAACATGACTTAACACTCCCTGCTCATACTATTATTAGTTTAATTAAATTATCTGTAATAGACTCTAAGTTTGAATTTAATGGAAACTTTTATACTCAAACATTTGGTATGGCCATGGGGAACTGTCTATCTCCAATTTTTAGCAATTTGTATATGGAGTTTTTTGAAAGAGAGTTATTACCAAACATTCTTCCAATTAATGCAGTTTGGTACAGGTATGTTGACGACATATTATGCATTTGGCCTAATGATCAACAATTGGATACTTTTTTGTTAGATTTAAATAATTTGGTACATTCCATTAAATTCACAGTAGAGGTTGAAGAAAATAATATGTTACCATTTTTAGATGTAAATATTCACCGATGTGGGAGATATTTTAAATCTGACGTTTACAGGAAGCCGACCAATGTCCTTTCGTACATTCATTTTTACTCGTATCACAGTCAAAAATCCAAGTTGTCAGTTTTTTCTTCAATGTTCCTGAGAGCTTGTAGAATTTGTTCCCCTGAGTTTTTGGATCAAGAAATACAATTCATCTATGACATTGGAGAAAATTTAAAATATCCAAAACATCTTATTGATAAGACAAAAATCAAAGCTAGGAAATGTTTTCTTAATACTTCGCAGGTCAAACCATATAAGAATATGTTAACAATTCCGTACAACGAAAACTTAATCAATCTTCCTAGCATCTTTGAAAAATTTGGTATCCAGATAGTATTTAGAAATAATAATAACATTAAGAGTCTGTTAATTAAAAATTCTCCAAGAAGTAAATAAGGGTGTATTTATAACATACCATGTAAAAACTGTGATTTTATTTATATAGGCCAAACAGACAAAGGCTCAGAAAAAAGAATAGGCCAACATAAATATAGTATTAGAACGGGGCAAATGTCCAGTGGTTTATTTGTCCACCAAAGGGATTATGGTAATAATATTGACTGGGGAAATTCTAAAATAATTACTTCTTGTAATAATAGTATAGAAAGAAATATTATTGAATCTTGTTTTATGAAAATAAATTTTGGAAATAACATGAACTTGAGTTTGGGTTTATTTAAATTGGACAATTCTATTATTGACAAAATTGTGTGTGATAAAATGTACCATGGGACCTCTCCGAGTATCCTTGTCTTCTTATGCATTTATTGTTTCTTTCTGTTGCTTTTTTGTACCTTTGAAAATGTCTTAATAGACGAAAACGTTCGGTATCTGTTTTTTTTTTCAATTTCCCGGTGGTTTCTGCAAATATATATATATATATAAATAACATATATATATATATATATATATATATTTATATATATACATATATACACACACACACACACACATATATATATATATATATATATATATATATATATATATACATATATATATATATATATATATATATATATATGTGTGTGTGTGTGTGTGTGTGTGTGTGTGTGTGTGTGTGTGTGTGTGTAGGCACACACACACACACAAACACACACACACACACACACACACACACACACACACACACACATATATATATATATATATATATATATATAAATATATATATATATATTTATATATATATATATATATATAGACATATATATATATATATATATATATAGACATATATAGACATATATATATATATATATATATATAGACATATATATCTATATATGTACATATATATATATATACGTATGTACATACGGACATACATGTCCATTAAGAACATAACTTATTTTAAGATGATAGACTTTACTTGTATTTTTCGAAGTATGACCGGGCATTGGGTTTAATGTTGTCGAAGTTGACTGTTATGTAGTCATCTCGATCTGGACGATTATGTTCATGGCCAAAACCTGAAATAGTAGGAGTTATATTGTTGTGCTGTCTATGGAAATCAAGAATAACATCATTTCTGCCGTCAGTTTATATCTGACGTAACACCCTTATTATCAACGCTAGGATTAAACTTTGAAAATCACCCAAGTTATCAGCATCCAATAAAATCCGTAGACTACCTTAGGATCATACCTTAATCGCAGTCCTTAAGTAAGTTGTATACTGTTGTAAATCTGAGTTGGAATTACAAGAGATGACTTCAAAACAAATACGTTATGCTTTCATCATTTCAACTTTACTGTAGCATATACCGGTATATCTTGATATACATAATTGATTTCATTAACACTCAAAAGCTACTGTGACCCACCGCGTAGCGTGAATTTATGTGAACGGAACTCATTATAAACTTAAATCATACCTAAGGTATGCATTATTTCATGCATAATGACGCCCATATTGTCCACCGACTTGCTGATACTGATGGTCTGCTCACCACCTTGACGACCAATGTATGACGTCATATCGGTCCCCAGGACGAATTTGACGTAATCGTCATCTTGATCTGTTCGCTCGGAGATCCTTACGCAACCTTCATCGCTGATGGCCTTGATGGCCCCATGAATCCAATCGCTAACTGGAGAAGTATGATTTGCTTTAGAATAACTGGGTTTTTGTTGCTAATTGATCCGAACCATTCTATCAGGTAACAATATCTAATATTGGTGATGACTGTGAAGGTGGTGATGGTGATGGTTGCAGTGATGGCGTTGATGATGAGAGTAAATGCTACACTGGTGTTGGTAATGGTGGCGAAAGTACGAATGTGGATGTTGAGAATACGAAACGTGGTGATCATGCTGGTGGTCGTGTCTGTGGTTCTGGTGGTCAAGTTTGTGCCAAGAATGAAGCCGGTGGTAGTGGTGCTGGT
>NC_134813.1:6518386-6583386 GCF_046742065.1 Oratosquilla oratoria
ATATTTGGAATCAGTTTTGTGGCTCGCCGTTGTACTTTTTCCAGTCTGTCAATGTCTTTAATGAGATTCGGTGACCATACGGAAACAGCATATTCCAAATGTGGACGAACTAACGATTTATATAGCTTGTTAATGAGTGATGGACTTTTGAAATCAAAAGATCGCGCAATCAATCCCAGAATCTTATTTGCTTTCTCAGAGGCTGAAATACACTGCTTGGATGATTTGAGGTCGTTACTGATAATTACGCCGAGATCTTTTTCACTATCCACTTTTGTTAACGAATTTCCAAATAACTTGTAATCGTACTTGCTGTTATTTTTACCTATGTGCATTACCTTGCATTTACTTGTGTTAAATTTCATTAGCCACTTTTCAGACCAAACCAATACCTTACCGACTGATCCAAAGGAGATTAAAAAGAACTCTAATTTAGATTTTATCTAACTCACGAAGAATCTGCTACCTGCTGCCTTTACCTGATTTTCAGTCCCCGAGCTAAACTTTAGAACAATGGTGAGGCTAGTACGAAACCTTGATGGGATTTCGTCAATGTAAATACCTGAAGTGAATTGCTAGTAACAACAAGAATCGTACAAATAATTTCCGACAGTCGCCCCGGGAATCAAACCGAGGTCTTGCCTGGTACCAAACCTAAACTACCGTACTGACTGAGCCAACGACGAAATCCCATCAAGGTTTCGTACTAACCTCAACACTGTCCAAGAGTTGAGCCCGGGAACTATGTGGAAATTAGGTAAGGACGGCAGTTACCAGCCTACCTAGATTCTTTGGGAGTTAGATCAACTCCAAGTTAGAGTCCTCTTGAAGCACTTTTGTCTCAGTCAGAAAGGTATTAGTTTAGCATCAAACGATACCTCAGATCGATTCCCGGGACAATTGTTGGAAATTATTTGTTCAATGCTAATGATAGAAAAGTTATGGAAATGGGTATGAAAGATTAATAGTACTTGTTTTACATTATTTTTGTGGAGATTCCTTATTTCTTTTTCTTGTTTAATGCAATTCCGTCCGCTTGAGAACCATGCACAAAAATAAATCTCCATTTTTCTATTTACAGAATACGTACAAGTGTTACTTGGTGAATTACTGAGGTTGTGTTTTAAATATCCACCATACAAACTTGTAAGAGATAATAAACTTCAGTCCGCTATGAAAGTTCCTGAACTAGTCTGTTCCAAGTATGAAAAACAAGAGAAGTCTGACATTATCCAGAAACAAAGGTCCAGATTTAATCGTCCAACACAGTGATTATATATATATACATATATATATCATATATATACATACATATATATACATATATATATGTATATATATATACATGTTTGATTGAATACGACAGCATTCTGGAAGTTGTTGATTTTCTTTCTTGTGTTTTCTATTTTCTAATTATATTCTTCCCTTGGATAGGGTGGGCATAAACCAAATCCTTATACTTCTCCATTTTACTACACGACGTTTCGTCTCTAATAAGACATCTTCTGGTATTTCTGTTATAAAGATACAATATATGATACTACAAGTTTGAATTACATTGATTGTTGCACATTTACAATTTATATCAAGTCTTACATTTAAATTTTACATTTAAATTTGAATGAATAATAACACTAATAATAATAGCTCTTTCATCAATCTATCTAATGAAATTTTAACAGAAGACCAAATCGAATTTTTGAACTTGGGTATCAACTGCCACCTAAAACCTAAGTACAACCAAATCAACAAAAAAGTGGAATTAGCAGCCCTCTTCGAAGACATTTGCAAATTAGAGAAAGAAGGCAAAATCTCCGTCAACCAAGACCTCCAAGAACAACTTCAAAGTGAGAGCACAAAATCACGTCACCAACGCAACACCATCCCACTACTCTCACCGCGCCTAAAAGAAGCAGCTAGACAACTCAGAGATAACGAGAAAATTATCATCAGAAAAGCAGATAAGTCCTCATGTTATGTAATATTAGACAAAAGTGTGTATATTGAGAAGTGTAGAGATATCTTACAGGATCATTCAAAATTTAAATTAATTTCTCGTAACCCAATAGAAAATCTGAAAAAGAAATTAAATAACCTCATCTCAGGGATTAATGCAGAGATAGGGGGTACTAAATTTAGCAAACTAGTTGGAGATTTCCAACCAGGATATTTTTATGGTAACGTGAAAACCCACAAGGAGAATAACCCACTTAGGCCTATTATATCACAAATTTCCACTCCTTCTTACCAAGTTGCTAAAATCCTCCATAATATCATTTCTCCTTATATCCCCACCACCTACTCCCTCCGCTCAACCGAGGAATTCATTGACCTTTTAAATACCAACCAGACCAAAGGTCCCATTGCATCTTTAGACGCCCAAAATCTCTTTACTGAAATTCCCGTCACAAGAACTATTAATATCATCTTGGATTATGTATATCATCATAGTGATCTCCCACCACCCAAAATCCCACACAACTTTATGAAAGAAATATTAAAAACTTGCACCACAGAGGTCCCTTTCAGATGCCCAGAGGGTAAACTTTATATGCAAACGGACGGTGTATCCATGGGGTCACCACTAGGAGTCCTATTTGCCCAAGCATTTATGGCTGAAGTAGAACAGAGGGTTTTCCAAATCAGCAATATGACACCACATATTTATTGTAGATACATCGATGATATATTTGTTAGCACTAAATCGACTAAAGACCTAGAACTCCAAGAGATTTCCGGGCTCTCCTTTACTGTAGAATTGAACAAGAACGGAACACTCCCCTTTCTAGACATATTAGTAGATTCCAAACCCAATAAATATACCTTGAATGTATACCGGAAGCCTACCAACTTAAACAAATGCATGAATGGAAACGGGGAATGCACAGAAAATTACAAAAAAGGTGTCATCAGAGCATATATAAAAAGAGCTTTACTAGTATGCTCATCATGGAAAGCTCTACACAATGAACTTAAACACATAAGACAAATGCTCATTAATAATGGTTATTCTAATACTGATTTTGACAACATGACAAAAGAAATGCTTCATAGATTTTATTCCAAGGACAACACTCAAAGTAAACCCAAAGCAAAACACCAAATAAACATATTTTATCACAATACTTATACAGAAGCATACAAAAAAGATGAGAAAGCGGTCAAAGACATAATAAAGAAAAATTGCCACCCCGTAAACAAGGAAGATGAAATAAATGTCATCATATACTATAAGAATCCCAAAACATCTTCACTAGTGATGAGAAATAACATGTTCAAACCTGAGGCATTGCAAAGAACCAATGTAATTTATGAATTCACTTGTCCAGAGGAAGACAATGCACTTCCAGCGAGTTACATTGGTCATACACAATGCACATTAGGCAGAAGGTTAACATACCATCAGCAAACAGGGGCGATAAAAGAACACCTAAAGAAATGCCACAACACAGTAATCACAAGGGATTTAATATCTAAAAATACTAAAATCATTGGACACCATTATAATTCAAGAAAACTCCAGCTCTTAGAATCTATATACATCAGAGAAAAAGCCCCTTCCATCAATTTGCAATGCGATCTAATATCTAATATCCCCCTATACAGCCATAAATTGCAACATTTCGCCTCTACCACCCCCTCCCCCTCAGCTTCACCCTCTCCTCTCCCCCCTCCTCCTCCTCCTCCCCCACCCCCTCCACACACACCCTCTCCTCATCAGGTCTCGGAACCGTTTATAAGGCCAGAGATCACGGGTAATCCGCTAATCTCCTCACACCTTCCTAAGCGGAGGTCACCCAGGTTTACGATGTAGCCGCCAGCCATCCTTTTCACCTAAGGCAAGAAGTAGTTATTAATATTATTATTATCATTATTATTGTTAATATTATTATTATTATTATTATTAGTGTTATTATTCATTCAAATTTAAATGTAAAACTTAAATGTAAGACTTGATACAAATTGTAAATGTGCAACAATCAATGTAATTCAAACTTGTAGTATCATATATTGTATCTTTATAACAGAAATACCAGAAGATGTCTTATTAGAGACGAAACGTCGTGTAGTAAAATGGAGAAGTATAAGGATTTGGTTTATGCCCACCCTATCCAAGGGAAGAATATAATTAGAAAAATAGAAAACACAAGAAAGAAAATCAACAACTTCCAGAATGCTGTCGTATTCAATCAAACATGTTTAAAAGAGAACCTGCTCCCAAAATACACAAATATATATATATATATATATATATATATATATATATATATATATATGTTTGTATATATATGTATATGTATGTATGTATATATATATATATATATGTATATATATATATATATATATATATAAATATATATATATATATATATATATATATATATATATTTATATATATATATATATATATATACGAAGGACAATATATTACTCCGAATATAATTCCAAGAACCTAAACCAAAGTCATTGCTGAAGGATATTTAAATCCTGTGTAATGTACATCTGGCGCAGGCCATTTTTTCTTATTTTAGTCTCTGTTACACACTGGAAGTGGCAGGCGATTCATTTTGCCCAGTCGTTGCCAGCACCACTCCACTAAATTACGATAGGCAAGATACCTGTACAGCCTGAAAGATATAAAAGTACTAATTTATGACTATTAATTTTGCTGTAAATTCATAGAAATATGCATTTACACATAGTCTATTGTATATATATATATATATATATATATATATATATATATATATATACATATATATATATATATATATATATATATATATATATATATATATATATAGAAAAATTAATAAAATGAATTCTGCTTTTTCATAAGCCTATGGCATGAATGCCATAGGCCTAACCATGCTAACTTCCTTGCATGAACAGATGAACTATCCATGCACTGTAGACGTGGTCATCTTGGTTGTCGTGTGGATGTTTTCTAACAAAATAAAATCAAAACCAGCCCTGCTGGGCATGCTGGGGCCTGGTAGATAGGGACAGGCCCATCAACGTCTGCTAGGTATTAGGCCCACCATTTCATGCCTTCAAACCTTCACCCGCACGTCTGATGACAAACCAACGAAATAATGTGTCTGTTCTGATGTGGTGTATGGTTGGTGGTATGCATTTATGTATGTAAAGCGTGCTTGCAGTAATGCATTCCGACGAACTCACCAGTCCTTATTTCCTACTCATTCTGGGCGTTCATCCTGTGAATATTCCTTTCTCTCGACATGTTCTTCGTCAGTTGAGTCTTGTTTGAATATGCGAATTGGTTCATACATGTAACCTTGTACCGCACCCACATTGGAACACGATAGGGCATCCAAATCCGATAAATCTTCTTCACTCGATGTGAAATCCCCATCGTGTTGCTCGCTGGCCATGCCTAACAACGTAAACAACAACCCTGACGTCATCAGTTCCCTTGCGGTGGAAAATGTAACTACGACATTGAAAAATTTGTCTGCTATCAGGCACTTTTAAGATTATGCTATTTGGATAAAATCAAGACTATAAAATGCTAAAAACGTGTATTTTAGTATCTAACTTCTTCTATGTTTGATTTTTATACATGAAATAGCAAAAAATAAAAAATCCAAAACCTTTTCAGTTGACCTTTAACTTCAAATTTCAACAAGTCATTCTAACTGTCATTACCACCCTCATATAAAAGCTGAATTCCATTACCACTCGTTTCGAGGAAATGACTGTTGCCCCTGTTGGAAAGGCTACCCCGTCGTGGTTCACAGCTCGATGACAGTTGTATCACCACCACTATCCGTCGTACTACGCGGCCGTCATTGACATAATACTGTAGGACCTTATAGAAGCTGAATTATATTGCCACTCGTTTCGAGAACTTGACTGCCTCCCCTCCCAAAAAGGCTCCCTAACGTGGCCCAATGATAGTCATACCACCAACGCTGCCCACGTCACAAAGTTTGTAACACGACCACCAATAAATTGATACCGTAAGGACTTACATTAGAGTATACGTGTAGATATTTATCATTACCAAATTGTCTAAATGACATAATCATGCGTCATCCACGCTCTGATATATGTTGACTATAGACTTACAGATTATGTCCAGTATGTTCTGTGAAACACGAATCTCTTGTAAATACCTGAATTTTGGCCTCATGGCTCTATACAGTACTATATCTTTTACTTTCAGGTGTAACAAATTAATCGAAATTAGATATATAGTTGTCATGAAAAGCTGGTTTATATCTCTCCAATTTGATTGCAATGTTAAATAATAGTATTTACAAGTCCATACCTTCCCCTTTGTGCCGTGTCAGTTTCATGATATGTATACGTCCCATACACATGTGAGTATCAGTCAGTCATATGACCCACACACCCCTCCTCTCAACTACTCCAACCACACTCTGGACCTATTGGCGCCATCCATTTCCTGCCAAGATATTGCTGAGCTAAACATCACGAGGATCAAGCAACACACACACACACGAACACACACTCATAAGTGCAATCAACCACCAACACATTACATTACAGAACTACCCCCATAATAACGAGCTCTTCCCCCCCGGGAAATATTATAATATATAAATAGAAATGTAATAATACTTAAGTACCAGCTGAGCATATTGTGGGAGACTGAATACTCCCATTAAAAACTGTACAAGCACGATTGCTAGTAACCAAACGACTGTGCTTGTTCAGCAGTTTGCTGAACGAAACCGAGCCGCACGGGACAAGCAGCCCAGGTCGGTCGATGAGTTACTATGTACAGCAAGTGACAGGGAAGATGTGATAAATACTATTGATTTAGAACTTTAATTGTATAGTGACAATAAGTGATAGTGGAACAAAGTGACAACCCGTGTTTCACAGTCGCCTACACCCTTGGGGATACATCACTGGTGGCAGCAAGTCGTCCCCACACCTCTGAAGAAAAACGTCTGTCTCTGAAGAAAACACGTCTGAGTAGGCCACCCCCGCCAAAAGACTTCAGTCGAGCCAGCACGGTCCATCGCTCGTCTACCTCACGTCCCTGTCACCCAGTGCATAAGTACGTAATATCGCCGACCCATCTCACAACTACCTACTGACTACAGGTAACATAACAAATTTCTTCAACTTACCTCCACTACATCTCAGTATAATAACCATACATTACCCCTTCAAATTCCAATCTGATACTCGCACTTCCTTTCCATGCGAGCATCATTAACCGAGCCCTCGGGATTTCCATCGCCTGTGCACAGACCCGGTAAGAACCACCTCATCCTCTCACCCTCACCACCGACCTCCTCCTCCGAGTTTCGCGTTCCACCAAGAAATCGCAACGTCAGCAAACATCCCCGCTGCACGTTCCATCACCACTCGCTTCAACGCACGGTATTAAGGTAACCTCCATACCTTTAGATACCCACGTGCTCAACGCACGTACACCTTAGCCATATAACAACTATGTAATCTCGCACTTATATTAGCATATTGTCATTTAGATTTTTTTTCTCTCCAAAAATTATCATTAAATAATACTCTTCAATCTGCCCATTACCAATATACATATATATTCCACAGTTAATATTATTTCATTATTACAAATTTCCCTGTATGTATATAGCATATATACATCCTTTTTTGGTTGTCATACTTTTGTCATATTTTAACAAATAGCTCTTACATGTTTAAAATTCAACATTCAACATATTTTGCCTATCTTTAAATCAATATATTATTATATGCAATAAGCTTTACTATATTTCACTATTACTAAATATCATATGCATATGCATTCCTTCAGACAAGTAATTCTGTTTTCTACTTAAACATTTTTATCAATGTAACCTACCTTTCATAATTACTGCTGTTAACCAACCATATATATATAGTTACTTATATTATATGCACATTAGCACAATATTTAACTCCTTACTATTATAAGCATAATATCATATTATTTCCACATTTTAATATTATTATATGTATATACATATTTTTATGATTTTACATATGTAATCCCATTATACCTAATAACCGTTGACACCCTATACCCCCCTCCCCTAGCTAAGCATAACACATTACCCCTTAGTTACTGTATACCAATTATTTCTATCTTAACTATTTTAAACTAGACCACCCATCTCACCTAACTATTAAGTAATACATGCCTCGCTAGTTACCACTAACATGGCAACAGGTACGAGAAGCAAATTCAAAAAAGCGCTAGAAACCATCCTCTCTAAATCTCAAGAGGAAAACCCATCAAGCAACTCAAAAATAGACAAAGACAATCCAGACCCTCATCAAATAAATCCACGGATTGACATTGCCACCCAACAGTTAGAAAATGAACACTCACATCTCTCTGACAAAGCTGCTCCCACTGCAGGTACCCCTACAATCCCTCTTTATGAGAATGATATCTTAGCCTTTTTTAACCAACCCCCTCAAATAGACCCCTTTCACCCCTCACAACTACAACCACCCATTCCTCCCATCCAGCCAAATATGCAAACTACACCTCCTATAAACCATAACACTGGGGAACACTCATTTTGTTGCATGTAAAAAAAGACTTTTCTATAGTCAACTTGAGTGTGCTGATTTCAAATCTGAAGTCGGGTTTTGTCTGCAAGCTACAGATTTTATGCAATTTGACATTTTTATTTATTTGTTAAATTTTCGTTATTATAGGAAATTGCAATATCAGCCACAATTCTTTTGTTCACTTGAATCTTAAAACAGTATGAAAGCCATTTCTGTACATTTATTAAGGCAAAAGAAACAGAACATTAACAGAACATCTATCCCAAAGTTAGATTAGCATCCTTCAGAACATCACCACAGCTGATGGAAGCTTATCAATTTCTTTGTGTATTTTTTCAGGCAGGAATTTGCGTTTGTAACTTTTGCGTTTGTACATTTCATCTGGGCAATTTCGTTTAATGCTCTAGCAGTAGTCAGCCATCATACTTTTGTCCCAGCGCCCTTGGTAGCGTTCTTCCATGATCTTTAGGTCTTGGTGGAATCGTTCTCCTTGTTCGTCACTCACAGCCCCCAGGTTGTCAGGGAACTGATCAAGGTGGCTGTTCAAAAAATGAAGCTTGATGCTCATGTTGCACCCGAGATCACGAAAAGCGAGGAGCATTCTGTTCACAAGTTCACTGTAGTTCTCCGCCTTATTGTTTCCAAGGAAGTTCTGAACGACTGCCACAAAGGATAACCATGCTGCCCTTTCTAAAGCGGTCATCTTAGCAACAAACTGATCATCACGAATTAGGGTTCGAATCTGTGGGCCATCAAACACGCCTGCTTTGATCTTCTCATATGATAACCCTGGTAAAGCTGTGATGATGTGTTGGAAACATTCACCTTCGGTTTCCAGTGCCTTGACAAATTGTTTCATCAAACCTAATTTGATGTGAAGAGGAAGAAAGATGATCTTATCTCTGTTTACAATTGGGTCTTGTATGATATTTGGCATGCCTGCTTCAAGGGTGTCACGAATAGGCCAGTCCTTCTGGACCCAATGTCTGTCTCGTGCTCGGCTGTCCCACATACAGAGGAAACATGGAAACTTGGTGAAACCTTTCTGTTGTCCAAGAAGAAAGTTGACCATCTTTAAGTCTACACAAATTATCCAATTGTGCTCATGATACTTTAATAAGTCCATGACCATTCTCATGTCATCATAGTCTTCCCGCAAATGCACTGAGTGACCGACAGGTACTGCTCCATAAACATTGCCATTATGTAAAAGAACACACTTTAGACTGCGTTTTGAACTGTCTAAAAAGAGTCTCCATTCAGCAGGACTATAGTAAGGTACACCCAGTTCTTTGAGAAGCCCTGGGATGTCATGGCAGTAAACAAACTGTCTGTCTTTTGAAAAGGTCACAAAAAGCTGGTCACGCTTTCTGAAATATGATACTTTAACAGTGATCAACAAGATTTCTGCCTTGTAATCTTGATGCCAAAAGCTCTGATGCTTTCTTTGAAAGACCTAAATCCCGCACTAAATCATTCAGTTCAGCCTGGGGAAGAGGCTTAGGGACGGGGAAAGGTTCAGTGTCTGAAGAACAGTCCTCCGATTATGAACACTTTTCTGACAATTCACTGTCACAACTGTCTTGCTGGCTTGTATCATGTCCAATGTCTTTATCGTCCAATGAAGGCAAGCCTTTGGAAACTGGAACAGGTACTTCTTCAGAGTGCGGAACAGGCCGAATAGCTGAGGGAATGTTCGGATACGTAATCTTATGTCGGTTTTTCTTCCCAACACCCGTTGTGTATACCATGCAGAAATAACAGTCAGTTACATGCTTGGTGGGTTCGCGCCAAATCATTGGAACTCCAAAAGGCAGACCTTTGCGTTTTCCTTTGGTCCAGTCTCGAAGCATTTCATCACAATTGTGGCACACAACATGAGGAGCCCATTGCTTGTCTTGATCACCAAGATGAACTTCAAAATATGCCTTGTAGGCACGCTTGACGAACGAGGATATGTTACGTCTCTGACGATTGAGTGTGTAGCATCCACATATGTAGCAGAAGGCATCAGGCTTGTTTCTGCAATGATGTCTCATTCTGGAAGCCATGTTTGAACTGAAACAAAAGAAGAATGATCAAAATATTAGAAGCTATCTATATATATGGACGTTAAAATGCTTATACATGGTTTACGCAAGTTCACATATGTACAATTTCATTAACCTCAAATTGCATACAAACTAGAGCTTGTAGAGAAAAACTAATTTCAGATTTGAAATCAGCGCCTAAAACTCTTTCAAAATCCGTTAAAATATTCAATGCAACTCAAAGTTACTGAAAAAGTGTTCCCCTGTGTAATCAGTCCAACCCCCATATCCCTACACACAATAACCCCCCTCCCATTCAGCCACAGTACCAAAACTTCCCCTTTCCTTCTCCCCATACCCCAGCTGGTCAAGCCACCTCCACACCATACCACCAACCACCACCTAACCTTCCTCCAAACCCTCAACCAACAATAATTAACAACTATCAAACCATAACCCCCCTCACAGAAATCCCAACCTTTTCCCAAAATAGTGGATTATCCATAAATGACTTCTTGACAGCATGTGACCTGTTTTTCTCAAAAAACAAACACTACTCTGACACAGATAAAATAAATTTGTGCCGTCAGAAAATAGACCCATCTGACATTTGCCGTTCAAAGGCAAGGATGCTAGACAGTTTAGTGGCATGTGAAATCACATATCAGGAATATAAACACCACCTTCTTAATGTCTTTCACAACAAACAAGCTAACAACATCTCCTTCCTTCTCACCTTCCTCAATAACACTAGAATCCAACCACATTCCGTTACGAACATTATGGATTTCGTAGCAAATGAAATTAAAGAAGTCAGAGAGGACCTGGAGAATAACTCTCCTTGGATCCACACTGACCAATTTGGTCAACAGGTCATGACCTTATAACACTTACTAACATTCTTTGAGATAGGTTTCTATCTCTCCCAACTCCCTCCAAAGTGTCTAAAAGAAGCCTCCAAAAGGGAACTAAACACTAGAAACCCTCTAGCTTATACCTATATCTTAGACATCATCAATGCTTGCAATGTATCTTTAGACACCCCCCACTATCTCCCCAGACTAAATAGCCTTCACTCACAGCAGCCCCCTCCCTCCAATCAAGGACAACCTTCTAAGTGGTGCTCCTACCATTCATCACCCAGTCACAACACTAGAGACTGCATACAAAAACAACAAATACAAACACAGGCACCACGCCACCCTATCCCTTGCTCAGTTCATGGAACCATTTCCCACACCGATGCCCAGTGTCGAACACAGCAACAACAATACCCGCAGGTACAACACTACCCCATCCCTTACTCAGTGCATGCTACTACCTCGCATACGAATGCTCAGTGTCAAGTTCAGAATCAAAACAAACAAGTTCCACCCCCCTTTAAACCTCCACTCCTACCTACACCAACACATCCAAACAAATACTGCAGCCTACACAAAACAACAACTCACTCCAGCGAAGAGTGTTACCTACAGAAATCACAACCACAACCTCATCAGAGAACTAACCAACCATTCACCACCCCTCGACAAACAGCTCCCTCCCACACAACACGCACAACTCAACACCGATTGGGGGAACGTGTACCAGCCTCACGCACAAAACCACCATAGGAATATTTCATACACAACACAACTACGTCACCCTAAAAGTGACTTTAGATCAACTCACAGTTGACATGATGGTTGATACAGGAACAAACCTGAACATCATCCCAAGAGCTCTCTATGAAGCATTAAATGACCCACCCCAAATTCAATTTTCCAATATGGAAGGACTCCTAATAGAAGGGAGCACCATTTCTCTACACGACACCATAGACTTAAACATAGAAGTCAACATCTTACAAGTAGGTTTCACACCTTTCCACATAGCTGACGAATGGAGTCTCGATCAACAAGGTATAATAGGATTAAAATCATTGAGGACATGGAAAACTATTATAGACCTAGACAAAAATAACATCTCCTTCTCAGATGTGAATGATGAGCCAACTGTCACTGAGACACCCGACTCAAACACACAACCTCTCTCATGTCTCCCTTCCTCAAATACTCCAATTCCAACTAACAGCTATTCCTTCCGACCACCCCCTTATGTCACCTCAAAGGCATTGATGTCTAACACAGTCATCATCCCCCCTAGACATTCCATGACTGTCCCACTATTCATATCCAGAGCAATCAGACATCAGGACGCCATAATTGACTCAGAAACGTCTAGACTTACCAACATCTCAATTGAACACTCTTGGGACATAATCCAGGAAAATAGAACGGCCTTAGCCATGTTAACTAACCTCTCAGACCAACACCGTAAAATCAAGAAGAATACTAACATTTGCACAGTCCACCTCCATAATTCCCCTATCCAGGAACCACTCCCTCAACACATCAACCCAGTAAGACCAACGCAACCCCTCACCCCTATCAATCCAGACCAAATCATAACATCAGCTGACGGAGAAATTCATAACGAGCTATTAGCTCTCCTACAGAGGAATAGATCAGCTGTCGCCTTAGAAGGTGAACCACTAGGCAAATGTGATATAATCAAACATCACATCCAAATCCCCCCTAACACTCCCCCTTCATACACCCCCGCTTACCGTATTCCTCACAGTAGGAAATCCCAAGTCAATAGCAATGTACAAGAGATGATACACCAAGGCGTAATTTCCCATTCAGACTCCCCATGGAACAGTCCCCTTTTTTTGGTCCCTAAGAAAGACGGAACCTTACGCCCTGTGGTGGACTTTAGGAAAGTCAACCACCTCACTCAATCTGACCCCCACCCACTACCTGCCATGCAGGACGTCCTCCAATCAATAGGGAACAATAACACAGTTTTTTTTCCACTATCGACCTTAAGTCTGCCTTCTGGCAAGTGGAATTATCTGAGGAACCTAAACCCATAACTGCATTCTCCACTGATAAGGGACACTTTCAATTCGAACGTATGCCCTTTGGCCTCAAGAATGCCCCCTCAACCCAACAACGGTTGATGACCCGCATATTCAGTGACATGATAGGAGTCTCATTATTCGTCTATTTAGACGACCTCATTATATATAGTCCCACAGAAAGAGACCACCTTAACACTTTAGAGATTGTCATCAAACGTCTCAAATATACGGGGTTAAAGATTCAATTAAAGAAATGTAGATTCCTCATGAAGGAACTCACCTTCCTAGGTCATAAAGTGGATGCAAAGGGGATCCATACAAACACAGACAAAATAGATGCCATAAACAGCTTCCCAATCCCCAGAAACACAAATGAAACACGAAGTTTCATAGGGCTAGCCTCATACTACAGACACTTTATTTACAATTTTGCACACATAGCTTCCCCTCTGACCAAATTCACAAGGAAAGGCGAACCATTTCAATGGTCAGAAACAGAACAACAAAGTTTCGACACACTCAAACACGCACTTACCACAGCCCCTGTACTAGTTTTCCCTGACATGAAGAAAGAATTCCTTCTTTACACAGACGCCTCCTCTAAAGGTATAGGCGCAGTCTTACAACAAAAGGGTGACAATGGCAAAGAGCACCGCATAGCCTACGCAAGTAGAGTCCTTAATAAGGCTGAGAGTAACTATTCTACTACTCACAAAGAAGGGTTAGCTATAGTTTGGGCACTTAAACATTTCAAATACCTCATTTTAGGCTACAAGATTACCATACTAACAGACCACCAACCTCTAGTCTATCTTTTTAACTCCAAAGACTTACATGGGAGAGTTGCTAGATGGAAAGCAACTCTCCTTGATTACGATCCCAAGATCGTATACTTAGCTGGGAAAGCTAACGTAGTGGCAGATTGCCTGAGCAGACAAACCTACATCACCCCCGTAACCCAAACCACATGCATACCTATGCAAGAACTCACAGAGGAAACTGAAAGAGACCCTATATGGTCTCCAATAAAACAGCATCTCCTTTCACAAACCCCCTTACACTCCCAACCACCTGTCCCTATTGAGGAACTCAAACTGGTCGACGGAGTCATAAGGAGAACCATTAACACAAGAGAGGTTACTGTTATCCCCAGAGCCCAGTCCCCAAGGTCCTACACGTATTGCACGACAGTGCAATGGGAGGCCACTCGGGCAGAGATAAGACACTGAACACTGCTAGGCACACATATTACTGGCCTAACATGAAAAGAGATATAACCACACACATAGATTCTTGTATAACTTGCAACCAATTCAGAGGCCCTGACCCAAAACAACTCAACATCAGAGACATCCCACTCCCTGCTGAGCCATGGGAAACACTTGGCAATGACCTACTAAAAATGCCAACGAGCCATCAAGGTTCCAATTTTGTACTCACAGCAGTAGAATATTTCTTTAAATACACAATCTTGATACCACTCCAAGACAAAACAGCAGAGACTGTAGCCAAAGCCCTAGTTAACAATATCTTTTGTAGATACAACATACCACACACAATGTTATCTGACAATGGCTCAGAATTTAAAAACCAGGTGATGCGCGAAATAGCACACCTGTACAACATTGACCAAACATTTGCCACTGCATACCACCCACAGGGAAATGGTCTGACTGAGCGAACAAATCGCAAGGTCCTAGAGGTTCTCAGACCCTTGGTCAACGACCTCATGGACAGTTGGGAAGATTGGCTACCACAGGTACAAGCCAGTATCAATAGCACAGTCAATTCCGCAACAAAGATGTCCCCACATGAGATCATTTTCGGCCAACCAATGCGCCTACCCTACCAAATATTCAACCAACCACCCCCACCCTTATGCAACCTAGATAACCTCACACACTGCATCAAAAGAGGTATGCAAACCATTTACAAACAAGTTAGAGCAAACTTGAAAGAAGCCCAGGAAAAGACAAAGACAAAACAACACAAACGCTCAATCCCACTTGACATAACGCTTGGTGACACTGTCATGGTCAAAGACTCAACCAGGACTAACAAACTCAGACCCAAGTTCTTAGGTCCCTTCACAGTCACAAGCTCACTCCCTAACAATGTTTTTCTACTAACAGATCCTTCCGATCACACAACCGTGACCATACATGGAGAGAAGCTGAGAAAGGTCAAACTCAACCTCGACCCAATCCCACTTCCCATCAACAACCCACCTACCACGACCACACATAACTCACCCAAACGCAAGTCTCATCCCATGACTCTGCGTCGACGCAACTAAACATGCACTCTAGCTCTCGCCCCTGAAGATGCAGGACGTCATGTATCTATCAGTGGAGGTTAAAATGGCCCATTTCCAATAAGAAACCCCTTTCCGCATATCTAATGAAACTTCTCCACTTCCTTCCGACCAATATAACCTTAGCGAGAGTCAGATAAACATATCCTCATTCACTGAGACATAACCTTCATCCTCCAAAATGTAATCCATCATTAATTACCCACCTTAAACATCGACTAATCTTGACATGGACTCACTTGACCTACACTACAAGGTACTGCCATATAACTCCACAGCCCTTTTCACTCTTAATCATTCTCTTTATACTGGTAATATTGACCAAATTCTATTGCACGAAGTAAAAACTTCCAAAACCCTTCAACCCCCATTCCCGATTTACTGTAAACCTAGATTAAGTTTATTCTTGTGTCTCACCCAATATCTTAAATACCATAAAAATTCTTACGAGAAACTATATATACATACTATAAAATAAAACAAGTGCGATGTGACACACCAAACTGACCATAGAACAGTGTTTAGAAAATGACACTCCCTACAGTGAAAGTGTAAAATACATGAACGCCATAACATCTATAAAGTGATTTCAACAGTGTTATCAAATATATAGTGAAACCTTTCATATGATATTTAATATAACATGTAATCTGGTGAGACACAACGTTACACTTCTGAGACACAACATCACTACCCTTATTTACAGTTCATGATCCCCCTTGGGACCTCAGATTCACTTCAGCAACACCCCCCCCCCCATCTTCACATTTAGTCAACCAGGATTTTGTGTCTCTGAATTTTTTTTTTTTTTTTTCCTTTCCACTGTTCAACCATAGGTATAGATTTTTTTCTTTTCTTTTGTAAACCATGTAACCTAGGTGCCCGGGAGCCACCTAACCCCAGGGGGAGAGCGATATGTATACGTCCCATACACATGTGAGTATCAGTCAGTCATATGACCCACACACCCCTCCTCTCAACTACCCCAACCACACTCTGGACTTATTGGCGCCATCCATTTCCTGCCAAGATATTGCTGAGCTAAACATCACGAGGATCAAGCAACACACACACACACGAACACACACTCATAAGTGCAATCAACCACCAACACATTACATTACAGAACTACCCCCATAATAACGAGCTCTTCCCCCCCGGGAAATATTATAATATATAAATAGAAATGTAATAATACTTAAGTACCAGCTGAGCATATTGTGGGAGACTGAATACTCCCATTAAAAACTGTACAAGCACGATTGCTAGTAACCAAACGACTGTGCTTGTTCAGCAGTTTGCTGAACGAAACCGAGCCGCACGGGACAAGCAGCCCAGGTCGGTCGATGAGTTACTATGTACAGCAAGTGACAGGGAAGATGTGATAAATACTATTGATTTAGAACTTTAATTGTATAGTGACAATAAGTGATTAAAGTGGAACAAAGTGACAACCAGTGTTTCACAGTCGCCTACACCCTTGGGGATACAAAAAGAGGTTACGTTTTCACTGAAAACTAAATTTTGAAGTCTGACGGGCGTAACTCTTCTAAACACGCAAATGATATAAACATAACTAGAACTTTCCAGTTACCAAATTTGGTCTGAAATAATTACCTCACAGTTCTGCACTCGCTCAAGAGGCCAAGTGCCGTTTGTGAGCGGCACTCGATGACTCAAATATTCTACCCAGTGTCATGTCAATGTTAATGGAGGTAGAATAATGGCTACATAAAATAAATACCCATATGGTCCATTTCAACGCACATTATAAATCATTACGCATATATAGTGCTTTGCATATATTGTCACTATATACATACATACATACATACATATACCAACGGCTTTTTTCCCCTTACAAGGAAGGTAGTTAAAGTCAAAGCCATAAATCCACTCCCACCCATTTCAGCCCTATATACTCCACTCTCCTTCACCATCACCTCTTTCCTCTCTTTTTTTTTTTGGGGGGGGGGGCTCCTCCTGGATGACAGGTCATTCCTGCATCTCGCCCACTGCCTTTGGTCAGAAGCAATGTAGCGAGACACAGCACATCCACAGCAAGGCCGCTTCATTTACTTGCTTCTCTTCCTCCACCTCCACTCCTCCCTTTCCCACCACATTCTCACCCAGTAGGCGTCACTCATGCTAAATCAACTGGGGGTAGCTGCTTCAGACAGTGAGATGGTATGAGGTTCTATTTCAGTGATCAGCGCCGAAGAGGTACAATCTTTACGTAATAGAATTATTGCCTTGGATAAAACTGTTGAAGGCTTTAAAGAGGAGAATCGAATTCCTCGCTCGAAAACTCAAAACAAGGGGGGGGGTGCTCCTCCTGGATGACAGGTCATCCCTGCATCTCACCCACTGCCCTTGGTCAGAAGCAATGTAGCGAGACACAGCACATCCACAGCACGGGCGCTTCATTTAATCCGTGACCCCCCCTCTCCGTCCCCTCAGGTAGAAAAAGAGAAGATGGAGAAAAATCCCTTCGGGCTGCGTTAAAACATCACTCACACATACTCCCTCACCCGCCACCTCCCATCCCCTACCCACTCCCTTCCATGCATCACTGCATTATCCATACACAGCCATTCTCCACTCATCCCTATCTTGTCTTCTCGCGTCCTTCCTCAACAGGCATTCCCCTTTTTCCCAATGCCTCTTTTACTCCATTCATCTCATCATTGGTCACCCTCTTATGTTCATTCCTTTCACCTCTGATTTCCACACCTCTTTTACTAATTTTTCTCCTCTCATTCTTTCCATGTGTCCAAACCATCCCCATACTCTTTCATCAACCCTATCTCCCAACTCCCTTTCCACCTCCGCTCCCCTCCTCATCTCGTTTCTCACTCTATCCAGCCTAGTAACCCTTACCATACTTCTCAGGCATTTCATCTCAAACACATTTAAACTCCTTCTCTCTTCCTCTCTTATGTTCCATGTTTCTGCCGCATAAAGTGCTGTCGGCACAATCCCTCTTTCATACAATCTCCTCTTAGCATCCATTCCCAGATGTCTATTTCTCATTACACTTTTTAATCCCCTTAGGTATTTACTTGCTTCTCTCAATCTACATTATTCCTCCACCTCCACTCCTCCCTTTCCCACCACATTCTCACCCAGTAGGCGTCACTCATGCTAGATCAACTGAGGTAGCTGCTTCAGACAGTGAGATGGCATGTGGTTGTATTTCAGTGATCAGTGCCGAAGAGGTATAATCTCTGCGTAATAGAATTATTGCCTTGGATAAAACTGTTGAAGGCTTTAAAGAGGAGAATCGAGTTCTTCGCTCGAAAACTCAAAACACGGACAACAAACCATGTTTGAAACCTAGGTGGAAAAGTTCACAAATAAAACACGGAGAGAGGATGAAAAAATTTCACCAGACCCGCTTGAATGCAGAAACTCTCTTCAAGCTCTCGTGGGTTTATAAGAAGAAAAAACAAAGAAAGTGCAAGAAAAGAAGAATAAGGTAGTCGCTAGGTCCGTACCCAACGGTATTTCTTTTGGTTGTAGGAGATAGCCAGATGTGTTATTTAGATAGGGCCTTCTGCGACAAAGATAGGAAGCATAGGGCCCAGGTGTGTTTCTCCGAGGCGGGGATAGGTGATGTTAGAGACAGGATTGAAGAGTGTATAGTCGGGGAAGGTGTGAAACCTATCGTTTGTTTCAGTGTTGGTGGGAATGACATAGGTAAGTTAGGGAGTGAGGAACTGTTTGCGCGGTTTCGGGTACGCTATATAAGATTAGGAATAAAGGAGGGGTTACTGTTGTATGTGGAATCCTTCTCAGGCGTAGATTTATAGGCATGTGGCCTTCCAGGGCTATTGCAATGAATTGCAGGCTGGCAAAATATTGTAAGGCCAATGGATGGGCATTTGTCGACAACTGTGATCGCTTTTATGGTAAGAATCGTCTATATATAAAAGACGGGGTAAACTTTTCGCCCAGAGGATTTCACAATTATTTTCAACTTCCTTTTTTTGTACACTTTCCCAAACTTTGTCACTAACTTCCTTAATCCCTCTTCTGATCCTACCACAAGCGCAGTGTCGTTACCAAACAACAACCGGCTTATCTCCCATTTTCTCCTTTTTCTTTAGCCATCTCCAATCCCCGGCCCATTGCTCTTGTGTTTACCTCTAGCACCATCCCATCCATGTATAAAGTGAACAGCCAGGGCGACATAACACGTACTTCGCGAAGTCCCACCTTTACCTCAAACCACTTGCAGTCTCTATTTCTAATTCTAACACAGGCTCTAATACTCTAGTAAAAGCTCTTGACTGCTCTTAATAGCTTTACTCCTATCCCATATATCTGTAATACCTCCCACAGTGCCCTCCTGTCTAACCTGTCATAAGCCTTTCCATAACCATAATGGCCCAAAAAACATCTTAACCTTTTCCTGCAGCTTTTTCATATATCTGCCTTACCACAAAATATGATCCATACAACCCCTACCTGTCGTAAGCCCACAATGTTCCTCATCAATTACTCCCTCTGTTCCTCCTCTAATCCTTTCATTCAAAACTGTCTCATAAGCCTTCCCAACTATACTCAACATACTGATTCCTCTGAAACTACTACACTCACACTTGTCCCCTTTTCCATTGTAAAGCGCAACTATGCAGGTACTCCTGTAGTCCTCCGGTACTCTACCCTCTTTTGAACAAACACTAAAAAATCTCACCAGCCAGTCCACCATCACTGTACCTCCCTTTTTTAAACACTCCGCATGGCACCCATTCAACCTAGGTGCCTTCCCTTCTCTCGTGATTTTATTAACTCGTTTTTCTTCATTTTTACTTATTTCTCCTCCATTTTCCACATGCATCAGTACTTATTTTTTCACAGAGAGCTAACATATCTCGTAGCTTCGTGGTTGAGCTGGTACGTTTCCTTTGTGGACTTTCATCGTTGTCATACTTAAATAGAGTCACCATTGACGGTGTAGTAAATCAAATAATTCCAACAGTCGTCCCCGGATTCGAACCGATGTTCGCGAGAATGCGAAGCCGAGCCCTTACCAACTTAGCTATTGGACATCTAAAATTCTCAAACCTGGGAATTAATCTACTCCCGAGGAATTAAGTCGACTGCTAACTGCCGTCCGTGCTTAGTTTTTACAGAGAACTAACATTTCTCGTAGCTTCGTGATGAAGCTGTTACGTTTTCTTTGTAGACATTCGTGGATAAGCTGGTACGTTTCTTTTGTGGGCTTTCGTCGTTGTCATACCTGAATAGAATCACCATTGACGGTGTAGTCAATCAAATAATTCCAATAGTCGTCCCTGGATTCGAACCGAGGCTCGCAAGTTTGCGAATCCGACGCCCTACCAACTTATCTATCGGATGTCTAAAATTCTCAAACCTGGGAATTAATCTACTCCTGGTGAATTAAGTCGACTGCTAACTGCCGTCCGTGCTTAGTTTTTACAGGGAACTAACATCTCTCGTAGTTTCATGGTTAAGCTGTTATGTTTCCTTTGTGGACTTTCGTCGTTGTCATCCCTGAATAGAATCACCAGTGACAGTATAATCAATCAAATAATTCCGACAGTCGTCCCTGGATTCGAACCAAGGCTTGCGAGAATGCGAAGCCGACGCTCTACCAACTTTGCTATCGGATGTCTAAATTCTCAAACCTGGGAATTAATCTACTGTCGTCCGTACTTAGTTTTTACAGTGAACTAACATCGGATCGAATTCGGGAACGATTGTCGGAAATATTTGATTGACTACACCGTCATTAGTGATTCTACTCAGGTATGACAACGACGAAAGTCTACAAGGGAAACGTACCAGTTTGACCACGAAGCTAAGAGAGATATTAGTCTCTGTAAAAACTAAGTACAAACGATAGTTAGCAGTCGACTTAATTCCTCGGGAGTAGATTAATGCCCAGGTTTGAGAATTTTAGACATCCTATAGCTAAGTTGGTAGGGTGTCGGCTTCACATTCTCGTGAGCCTCGGTTCGAATCCGGAGACGACTGTCGGAATTATTTGATTGACTTCACCGTTACTGGTGCTTCTATTCAAGTATGACAACGACGAAAGTCCACAAAGGAAATGTACCAGCTTAACCATGAAGCTACGAGATATGTTAGTCCTCTGTAAAAACAAAGTACGGATGGCAGTTAGCAGTCGACTTAATTCCTCGGGAGTAAATTAATTCCCAGGTTTGAGAATTTTAGACATCCTATAGCTAAGTTAGTAGAGCGTCGGCTTCGCATTCTCGCGAGCCTTCGTTCGAATCCAGGGACGACTGTCGGAATTTTGATTGACCACACCGTCAATGGTGATTCTATTCAAGTATGAGAACGACGAAAGTCCACATAGGAAACGCAACAGCTTAACCACGAAGGTACGAGATATGTTAGCTCTCTGTAAAAAACTAAATACGGACGGCAGTTATCAGTCAACTTAATTCCTCGGGAGTAGATTAATTCCCAGGTTTGAGAATTTTAGACATCCAATAGCTAAGTTGGTAGGCCATCGGCTTCGCATTCTCGTGAACCTCGATTCGAATCCGGGGACGACTGTCAGAATTATTTGATTGAGTATATCGTCCAATTCTGGTGATTCTATTCAGGTATGACAACGACGAAAGTCCACAAAAGAAACGTACCAGCTTAACCAAGAACCTACGAGAGATATTAATTCTCTGTAAAAACTAAGTACAGATCGCAGTTATCAGTCAACTTAATTCCTCGGGAGTAGATTAATTCCCAGGTTTGAGAATTTTAGACATCCGATAGATAAGTTGGTAGGGCGTCGGCTTCGCGTTCTCGCGAGACTTGGTTCGAATCCGGGGGCGACTGTCGGAATTATTTGATTGACTACACCGTCACTGCTGACTATATATATATATATATATATATATATATATATATATATATATATATTTATTTATTTGTGTATGTGTCTATATATATATATATTTATATATATATATATATATATATATGTGTGTGTGTGTGTGTGTGTGTGTGTGTGTGTGTGTGTGTGTGTGTGTGTGTGTGTGTGTGTGTGTGTGTGCGCGCGTATATATATATATATATATATATATATATATATATACATATATATATATATATATACATATCTATAAATATATATAATGTATATATGTGTTGTATATGTTCCGCCCTATCGATCGCGCTGCGCCACCGATGGATCCATTGTTTGCGCAGCAATCGGTCGATCACGCAGCTATCGATCGATGGCGTTGCGCATTCGATGGATGTCCCTATCCCGATCCCTATACCAGTTCTAAACCAATAAATTTCATGAAGAAATTGTCATTGTGCTATTTCAAACTATTATTTTATTTTGTTTTATATCATGATATTAGTTTGTGATTTAGTTAGCGATCGTACCGTATTCGATGGATGTCCCTAACCTTGTCCCTACTCCAGTTCCAAGTCAATAGATACCAGTTTTACAAATAAATTTAAATATTATTGTGATTTAGTTAGCATGGGCTCCTCATCCATAATGTGTAAAAAATTATTCTCTGTATTTGACATGTTTGATCGTAACGCATCAGCTTTTATTTCACAACGAAAATGGAAATGAAACGTATCTCTGACACTGTCCACAATCCTTTTTTTTTTTCACACACCTACTGCCCGTCGTCTGTTTGTCGCTACTAGTATGGCCCGTCGTTGTTCTGTCCTCGTTTCCTGTATCGCTGATGACTTACTCAGCAGGACAATGACACTAATTACTAAAGAGGATGTGATATAGTGAGGAGTTGGTGGGTTTAAATTGTTGTTGATTTGGTCAGCAAGAGAGACTGACACGTACTAATTACTGAAGAGGATGGGATGTAGTAAGGAGTTGGTCAGTTCAAGTCGCTGATGATTTAGTCAACAGAAAAGGAAAATTCTGTATTTTTAGAACAAAAATTAAACTTTATAGCGACTACAAAAAAAAATTGAATGCCAAACTGAAAATGCTCTGGCTTGTGTTTTTATTTTGTCTTAGTTTGTTGTTGTAGTTAAATAAATGGCTTTTTTTTCCAAATCCGACAGTTTAAATATGAAATTGTATATGTGGGGCTGACATGTCCAACTAAAAATTTTTGTGTGCATTTTAAAAAAGCCTTCGTTACCGGACTTCAGGAGAACTAACTTTGACAAGACTAGAAGCTATCCGAGACATTTAATCACTTACGGAACCGACCCAGAGGGCTGTGACGGGGATCAGATATACGGTCACTCCGGACGTCAATAGCGCGGCCAGGGTCGGGTCACGGAGGGCATGCGTAACTTGGTCCAGGTCACTTCTGGGCACTGAGTCAACAGCCAGGTCAGCGATATGGACGAAATGTATAGTAACCTAACGGATTTCATTCTAAATGGAGAAAATAAATTTGTTCCCTTCAAGTCAATACGGAAGAATAGTAATAATTCCAAATGGATGACGAACAGGCTAAAACTTGAGATCGGAATGAAAAGAGGACTTTACGTAGGAATAAAAAAAAAAAGGGAAACACACCTTAGATCAAAACATGATATGGCAAAGCTGGTTAAAAAGAATACGTACACAGAAAAACGTAACTATGTAATTAAGGTTGCGAGACAAGCGAGAACCAACCCAAAGGCTTTCTTTCATCTTTACAGAAGAAAAAGTAGGGAAAGGATAGGCCCAAATGAAAATGGCGAAAATGTCATGATAGAATCGGAGGAAAATGAGTGAAGCGTTTAACAAATATTTTCTCCTCGGTGTTTACTTATGAGAGATTAGATAAGGTACTTGATTGCGATCCGATTTTCAATGGGGAGGAAGAAAATAGACTATCTAATATCAGCATTAGTAAGGTAGAAGTAGTCAAACAGATCAAAAGACTTAAAGCTACAAAATCCCCGGGTCCAGACGAAAAATTTCCAAGAGTGCTAAAAGAGGATGAAAGAGTATTGGGATGGTTTGGACACATGGAGAGAATTAATGAAGAAAGGCTAGTAAAAGCGGTGTGGAAGGCAGATGTGGAAGGAGTAAACATGAGGGGCGACCTAAGATGAGATGGATGGATGGGGTAAAAGGGGATTTGGGGAAGAGGGGAATGTCTGTTGCGGAAGGACGGGAGAGGACAGAAGATAGGGGTAAATGGAAAATTGTTGTATGTGAATGATGTGATGCATAAGGTGGAATGGGTGGGAATGGGGGATGAGGGAGTATATGTGAGAAAAAATTGACGCAGCCCGAAGGGATTTCTCCCAGTCTTCTCTTTTTCTGCACGAGGGGACGAAGAAAGGGGCGGGGGGGTTCGCCGATTTAATGAAGCGGCCTCTCTGTGGATGTGCTGTGTCTTACGACACTGCTTCTGACCCAGGGCAGTGGACAAGATGCAGGGTGGGAGTGGTTTTTATGCCTTTGTTTTTTGGCTACCTCCTGTCTAAGGGGGAGAAGCCTTTGGTTTATGTATGTATGTATGTATGTATGTATGTATGTATGTATGTATGTATGTATGTATGTATGTATGTATGTATGTATGTATGTATGTATGTATGTATGTTTGTATGCATGTATGCATGTATGCATGTATGCATGTATGCATGTATGTATGTATGTATGTATGTATGTATGTATGTATGTATGTATGTATGTATGTATGTATGTATGTATGTATGCTTAAAGAGTGTAAGAATAAAAATGGGAAACACAGCTTAGATCAAAACATAATGATATGGCAAAACTGGTTTAAAAAGAATACGCGCACAGCAAAACGTAACTATGAAATTAAGGTTGCCAGGCAAACAAGATCCAACCCAAAGGGCCTCTTTTATCTCTACAGAAGAAAAAATAGGGAAAGGATAGGCCCAATTCAAAATGACGAAAATGTCATCACAGCTATCTTCTTTTCTACAGTGTGATTCCCTCTTTCAACAAGCTTTTGTGACTGGGAATGACGTGGACGGCCGTTGACGAGTGCAGTCTCTCTTCCCCATTTGCTGAACAATGCCTGGATAAGCTGGTTCACGAATTCTCTGCCATTGTCCGAATGGAAAATATTCGGTGGTCCGAAGTACGCCAACACCTTGTCTTTAAATAATCTTGCAACTTCTTCTGTCGATTTCTGCTTGAGGGGAAACAGTACGTGATACTTTGAAAGGTGATACATGAACTGGCCGATGTAATTGTAATCCCTGTTTGGTGAATGTCTCATGTCAATGAGATCGACTTGAACCCTCTCAAGGAAGTTTTTGTGGATTATCGGTCGAAGTGGTCGTCTTGTCACTTGCGATTGACTCAGTTGACATACTGGACAGTGTTTGCAGTACCCCTGGATGAAGCCACGAGTGACGTCAAAGTAATGTTGATCCACGTAGTACTTTACTTTCTTGTAGCTTCAGTGATTCAGTTCGTCCACATGAATTCCCTTGACGAAATCATATAGATTACCCTCAGGAATTTGGCACAACCGACATGTTGGTTTTTCTGCTCATTAGGGATGACCAGAACTTGGTGGAGTCTGAGGTCGGGGACATTAACGATCTGAAATTTTCTTGTCTTTACCCAATATCGGAAGTGCGGGTCTACCTTCTCATTAGGATCCAGAAGATGACATATAATGGCGTCACACTTTTCTTCACTGATCACTGGACTTTTTGTTGAAGCTGCTTGGCTCTCGGCTATCCTTTGCATAAGTTATCTAAAGGCTGTATGGTTCCCCATGTTCCTGAATTTACTGCAATGGAAAACTGGATGAAACGGTCTCTTTTAAAGGACTGGGGCGAACTATGTCAACCAAGGGGAATGGGACTATTCACCGCCGACGAATCACCGCCGATGATTCGCCGACAGGTACAGTTCGCCGACAGATACAGTTCGCCGCCAGCTATTCGCTGACTGGACGGGTACAGTTCGCCGTTGACCGGACGCAAAAAAAGGATTTACAGCATGTTTCTTATTATTCAACAAGTCACCTCTTACAAGAGTCATCTATTATTCCCAGAGAAAAATTAAATTAGTGAACAAATATAAAGGCAATGAGAAATTATTAGATTGAGATATACAACTAATAAAAAGAAACAGAAAATTTTATAACTAACGTATGAAAAAAATGATGATTTAGATAATAGATTGGTGAAGAAATGGGTGTTAATTTCAAGATGAATGGATAGCTGCAATTGTCCTGGTACGCAATTGACCGGGACACAATTGCCCGGGTAACTGTCCGGGACGGAATCGTCCGGGACGCAACTGTCCTAGAACCTACATTCAAGAGAGTGTTTTGTGAGCAACAGTCAAAGCTTCTATCCATGGAGACAATATCGCACCGAAGAGGTGGAGTTATAGAAGAGGTAAAGAAGATTTAGCAAGGGCAGTAGAAGAACGTAGGGATAGTCAAATTTAAAAGTAATTTGATTGATTGATTTATTTATTTTTATTTATCTAATATTTTATCTATCTATTTGTTTATTTATTTCATTTATTTATCTGTTTATTTGTTTATCTATTCATTTATCTATCTACTTACTTATTTATATATTCATTTATTTTAGATTAGTCTCCATTCACTGAGAAGTGAAATCTCTTCCTCACAACGCCTGAGCCGGTCTTCCAAATTCTCACAGCCGTTACAAGCCATATTCGCCCTTTTTCTTAGGATACAAACAACAAAGGAAAACCAAAACCAAAAAGCGAATAATCAAACTCAAGTTAATATCTTCCCAATGTTAATCTGCTTTCTTATGTACTCTTACCAGCTGATAGCGGCTTGCGAACGAAAGAATAAATACAAATGTTTATGAATACAATGGAGAAAGAAACACTTTGTAATACCTCAAAGGAATAGCACATAACTATCAAATGGACTAAAGTTTTCTTTTTTGTTTCATTATTTAATTTTTTATTATCTCTCATAGAAATAGAATTATTGTGCAACCCCTAATTTCTTATCTATTTTATAAAATAAGAACATAAGAATGAAGGAGACTGCAAGAAACCATGTCCATGTCCATTACCACTTGTCATCCCCATCCATAAAGTTGTCTAACAGTTTTTTAAAACTTCTGATAGTTTCAGCGCCCACTACATGGTTACTAAGTCTGTTCCATTCGTTGACCACCCTATTGACAAGCTAATTCTAGCATATTTCCTTCTAATCTGAATTTGTCCTGTTTCAATCTATTACTGCGAGTCCTACCCTGTTGCCTCAATATGATGACCTTGTTTGCGTCACCCTTGTTAAAGCCTTTGATCCACTTAAACAACTCTATTAGATCACGCCGCACTTTGCGTCTTTCCAAAGAGTGTAAGTTAAGGTGCCTAAGCCTCTCTTCGTAAGGTAAATATCTTAGCCCATGTATCATTTTGGTCATTCTCCTCTGTACTGATTCTAGTGAATTGATGTTCATTCTATTAGACGGAGACCAAAACTGTACCGCATAGTCAAGGACAGGTCTAACGCCAGATAGAGTTTGATAATTACCTCTGCACTTCTATTCATAACCGTCCTAGCAATAAAACCTAATGCTCTGTTAGCTTTATTCCTGGTGCTATTGCATTGTTTCTGGATTTAAGGTCAGGACTCACTAGAACTCCCAAGTCTGCCTCGTACTCAGTTTTCTCTAAAAACGTGCTATCTAGGCTATATCTATTTTCGGAGTTGTGTAGCCCTACGTTTAACACGCTGCACATTGAGATATTGAAGTTCATTTGCCATTTCACCGACCATGTGAACAATTTGTTAGATCGTCCTGCAGAATCTCGGCGCCGTCTCCGACCTAATTAGGCGTCCTATTTTAGTGTCGTCCGCAAACTTACTAACATCACTATTAATCCCCAAGTCATTTACATACATAATAAACAATGAGGGACCCAAAACCAAGCCCTGATGAACCCCAGTATAACCCCCGCCCCCAATTTGGATTTTACACCATTTATGGTGATCCACTGTTTTCTGTCACTGATCCATTCTAACACTTTTCCTCCAATGCCATGGGCTTTGATTTATTTAGTAGTCTCTGGTGGGGCACCTTGTCAAACGTTTTACTAAAGTCAAGGTAAATAACATCGTAACTATTATTGTTATCTTACGCCTTATATAATTTACTGTAAAAGGATAGAAGGTTAGTCACACATGACTTACCCTTGGAGAAATCATGCTGTGTCACAAATGAAAGTATGTCTTTCGATGTGTTCTCTACGTCTATCAACTATTATTGATTCAAGCATTTTACCTATAACTGATGTCAAACTGACTGGCCTGTAGTTCCATATAGACGATTTATCTCCCTTTTTAAAAACAGTGAATAGGCACAAAACTAGTGTCTACCGACTTGTTAAATATTTCTGTTAACTGGTCGCAGATTTCAAATTTACACTCTTTAAGCAATCTTGGAATATTTTCGTCTGGACCAGGGGATTTTGTATTTTTAAGTCTTTCAATCTGCTTGACTACTTCTACCTTACTAATACTGATATTAGATAGTCTATTTTCTTCATCCCCACTGAAAGTTAGATCGTAATCAAGTACCTGCAACCGGGATTTATTGATAATGGGTGATTTCAATTTTACTGACATTGATTGGATGACCCTTGAACATGGCCATATAGGTTGTCGTTTGATTGATTTTCTTGGTGACAATTACTTAATTCAGCATGTAAAAGAGCCCACAATATATGGACACTTACTCGATCTTTTGATCACTAGCCGCGAAAGCATGGTAACTGATGTAGAAGTCGGTGAATCTGTTGCAAATAGCGATCACAACTTAGTTAGATTCAAACCCCTAAACAATTTTAGAATAGATACTTGTGTTTCTAAAATACCCGATTTCAGTAAAGCTCAGTTCATAGGACTACGTCAAGAGCTTCAGCTTACAGATTGGGAGGCAAAATTAAACGAAAGACCTGTAGATCAGATGTGGGAAATATTTCAAAATACACTCACTAAGATGATTCCAACTTACATTCCTTTTAAGGACAGACGTCCCCCAAATCAGGCTCGCCCAAAGTGGCTCGACAAAGAAACTGAAAAACATTGCTAAAAAGAGCCAGGCTTATAAGAAATGTAAGTGATCGGGTGCATCTAATGACTATGAAAGTTGTGTATCAAAATTTTTGAAAGTTATGTATCAATACAGAGAGATTTAAAAAAGACAATAAGAAAAAGAAAACGACAATACGAAATGAACATCGCTGATAAATCCAAAGAGAATCCCAAAGAATTCTATAGTTACATTAGAGATAAAAAGGTTGTTAGGAATCACATTGGTCCACTATTATCTGCTGACGGTCAACTTGAATATTCAAATGAAGGAATGTGTAATATCTTAAACAATTATTTTAGCTCGGTATTCGTAAACGAAACACCTCAAAGTGAATTCCAAACTGAAACCTGTGAAAAGTCTAGGGTAAACTTACTCACTACGGTAAATATAACAAAAGAAAAAATTAAAAGGTGTATAGACAAACTCAAAGTTAATAAAACACCAGGGCCTGACGGTTGGCATCCAAGAAATGAAAAATGAGATTGTTGTTCATTAGAAATTATTTTCAAGAAATCCATCATATCAGGAGATGTCCCAAGAGAATGGAAGCTAGCTAACGTTACTCCCATATTCAAAAGAGGTGACAAAAAGAAACCAAATAACTATAGGCCTATAAGTTTGACTTCAATCGTAGGAAAAATAATGGAAACTATCATCAGAGATGCTATCAAACATCATTTAGAAAGCAACCGTTTGATAAATGATAGCCAGCATGGTTTCAGACGGAAACGTTCTTGCGTGACTAACTTACTCGAATTCTACAACACAGTTATCTCGAATTATGACAAAAGAAACAATATAGATTTAATATATCTAGACTTTGCAAAAGCTTTTGATATCGTCCCACACGAAAAACTACTTACTAAATTAGCTTTACACGGAATAAGTGGTAGCCTATTAGGTTGGACTAGTAATTGGTTGAAAGGTGGAAAACAGAGAGTTGTTTTAAATGGAAAAATGTTACAAGTGGAGTTCCTCAGGGTTCCGTTCTTGGACCACTTCTATTCATAGTATATATAAACCATATAAACCATATATTAGACCATGGACTAAAATCTACTGTTTCCAAATTTGCTGATGATACAAAAATGTGCGCAGTGGCAAATGATCACTCAAACCAATTAGATATTCAAGAAGATTTAGATATATTACAGCAATTGTCTGAAAAGTGGCTAATGAAATTTAACACAAGTAAATGCAAGGTGATGCACATAGGTAAAAATAACAGTAAGTACGATTACAAGTTATTTGGAAATTCGTTAACAAAAGTGGATAGTGAAAAAGATCTCGGCGTAATTATCAGTAACGACCTCAAATCATCCAACCAGTGTATTTCAGCCTCTGAGAAAGCAAATAAGATTCTGGGACTGATTGCGCGATCTTTTGATTTCAAAAGTCTATCACTCACAAGCTATATAAATCGTTAGTTCGTCCACATTTGGAATATGCTGTTTCCGTATGGTCACCGAATCTCATTAAAGACATTGACAGACTGGAAAAAGTATAACGGCGAGCCACAAAACTGATTCTAAATATCAAAAATAAATTATACGAAAATCGACTAAAACACATGAATCTGTTTTCCCTATAAAAGCGTAGACTCAGAGGTGACTTGATACAGGTCTTTAAAATTCTAAAGGGAATTGACAACATCAAAAGTGACAAAATTTTCACATTGAATGAGACTCAGACAAGAAACAATGGTCTCAAACTGTCCAGAAATAGATTCAATATGGAAGTGGGTAGAAAAAACTTTGCCAACCGTGTAGTTAATGAATGGAATAAACTTCCTGCACAGGTAGTGCAATGTAGTTCAGTTCGAAGCTTTAAGAATCACTTAGATAAATACCTAAGTAAGATGTTGTAATGATTATAATTTATCTTATACTATTTGTTTTTGTTTTGTTATCTTTTGTCTGTCTGATTTTCATTTATTATTAGTCATATGTCAATTTATTATTATTTACTATTTACCTGTTGGTTTATTATTTAACTATACCTATGCATTTATTTATGTATTTTATTTGTTATTTACATTATTATAGTTTTTATTTATTATTTTATTATTAACATGATTTTTTTTCGCATCCAACCTAGATGTGGATCAAAAGGTCTCCTATCGGTATGATCCGCCTTTGTAATCCTTATCTAACCTCTCATGAGTAAACACCAAGAGAAAATGTATGTTAAACGCTTCACTCATTTTTTCTCCGATTCTATCATGACATTTTCGTCATTATTATTTGGGCCTAGCCTTTCCCTATTTTTTGTTCTATAGAGATGAAAGAAGCCTTTTAGGTTGGGTCTCGCTTGTCTGGTAACCTTAGTTTCATAGTTACGTTTTGCTGTGCGCGTGATTCCACGACAATTGCCCACAAGACACTTGCCCACAAGACAGTTGCCCACACCCCTAACCAGAAAAGAGACATTTGCCCACAACAGTTCTTTTTTTCAACATTTTAGTATTCCATCAGTATACTTATATAGTATACTTATACATGCACAAAGCATGTGAGCAATAAAAACAAAGGCTTAGTGAGCTATTTTTCTGTCAGTATATAAGGATGTCAGGTTATGAATCACTCATACACTCACTCAACACTCAGCATGGAGATCATCAAGACCACCAGAGGAGGAGACAAGCTCTGTCTCGATGGCTTCATGTATGTCAAGAAGAGGACCTACAGCAACTGGATCCGGTGGAATTGTGCACGTTCTCGCACAACAGGGTGTATGGGTGCACTCACCACTAGTGACTCCTTTGAGGATCCTCGGTACTTTGTCAGTCACAACCATCCAGCAGACCGGACCGGAGTCGAGGTGACCAAGCTGCGCATCACCATGAAGGCCCAAGCGAAGCAGTCCACTACGCGCTTGTCATCACCAACCTCCTGCAGTACGCCAGGGGCGTCCCATCAAGAAGCGCCAACGTAGAGACCACCACCAGCACCAGAAAAACCTTCAGTCACTCTGCCAAGACTTTGTGGCAGACCGCCGGACCCTCACAGACTTCCTTCAAGCAGTTGGTCACTGCATTCGTCTGGGATAAATTCTTGTAAATATTGTAAATATTGTCTGTTGTATATAATTGTACATATTTTGTATTATTGTATGTTATAATATCAATACAAAATTGAAAGTGAACTGGCCCTTGTTAAAATTACTTTATAAAAAATAGTTGTGGGCAAATGTCTCTTTTCTGGTTAAGGGTGTGGGCATTTGTCCTGTGGGCAACTGTCTTGTGGGCAAATGTCTGCGCACCGTGCGTGTATTCTTTTTAACCAGCTTTGCCATATCGTTATGTTTTGGTTTAAGGTGTGTTTTCCCGTTTTTTATTCCTACGTAAAGTCCTCTTTTCATTCCTATCTCAAGTTTTAGCCTGTCCGTCATCCATTTGGGAGTATTACTATTTCTCCGTATTGACTTGAGGGGAACAAATATATTTTCTGCATTTAGAATGAAATCCGTCAGGTTACTATACATTTCGTCCATATCGCTGACCTAGCTGGTGACCCAGTGTCCACAAGTGACACCGAGAGAAAATATTTGTTAAACGCTTCACTCATTTTTCCTCCGATTCTATCATAACATTTTCGTCATTTTGAATTGGGCCTATCCTTTCCCTATTTTTTCTTCTGCAGAGATAAAAGAGGCCCTTGTCTGGCAACCTTAATTACATAGTTACGTTTTGCTGTGCGCGTATTAATTTAACCAGCTTTGCCATATCGTTGTTTTGATTTAAAGTGTGTTCCCCCGTTTTTTTTTTGTTTTTTTTTTTTATTCCTACGTAAAGTCCTCTTTTCATTCCGATCTCAAGTTTTAGCTTATCCGTCATCCATTTGGGGGTATTACTATTCCTCCGTATTGATTTGTGGGGAACAAATTTATTTTCTGCATTTAGAATGAAATCCGTTAGGTTACTATACATTTCGTCCATATCGCTGACCTAGCTGTTGATCATGTGCCCACAAGTGACCTGGACCAAGTTACGCATGCCCTCCATGACCCGACCCTGACCGTGCTATTGACGTCCGGAGTGACCGTATATCTGATCCCGTCACAGCCCTCTGGGTCGGTCCCGTAAGTGATTAAATGTCCTGTATAGTTTTAGTCTTGCCAAAACTGGCTCTCTTGAAGTCCGGTACTTGAACATTATTCGTACTTTGTAATGCTTCCCAGTTAATATATCTTATTTCTTGATGATCGCCAGAGCCTAGACTATCTCCTACTTTTACATTACTCGTTAGGTGCTCATTATTAGTTAAGAGTAAGTCCAGAGTATTCTCTCCCCTCGTAGGATCGGTAATCATTTGTTTTAGGAAGTTATCCTGCACCACATCTAAGAAAAAAAAATACTTCCTGATCTCCTACTAAAATTTCCCAGTCAATGTTTCTATAATTGAAATCTTCCATGCTCACAACATTTTTGCACTGGGACGCCCTGCGAATTTCATGAATCAGGGGGTCAGCCTGCTCAATGCGGAGGTTAGGAGGTCTATGGGTACGGACAAATGCTCACAGCCTTCATTAAAAATGGATAAGCGCTCACACCCTAAAAATATCATGCACCCTGATGGCATTCTTATCTAAATCTATATTATTTTTGTGGGGTTATGATTTGATTTTCTGTTAAGATTTTTGTGCAATTCTGATCTTAATTTTGTTTCCTTTTAATTACTGGACCGTTTTCTTTGAAATCCAAGGATCTTATGTGAGATAGTGTGCATTAATTAACATTGGTAACAAAAAACTGTTGATTAAAGATAATGATAACAGTTTATTTTGGGGGTAATACTATTCCCTTCGAGGGATTCGTAATAAATTTCATTTTTTTAAAGAATTTTTCTTTCTTTCAAGTTTGAGGGACCCCTGATTGCGTTTTAGTGTCTAAGTTATTAAAAAAATTATGGTGCCCCTAACTCGGACCATGGCAAAAAACGGACACCCCCGGGCCGGCCCGGTGTAAGGGTTTATCAGCGTTTCTCGGGTGTAAAGATTGACCCCCTCTACTACGTGGGGTAATATTACATTGCAATATGGGTGAAGATTCAAAGACAATGAAGAGACGAAATCGACACTTCTGGGGGTGGGTTACTCGAGAAAAAAAGTTAACTAAAGGGGAGTTAAATGCCAACAAAAAACTAACACAGCAGATGAAAAGTGAACATATGTCTACTTTCCCAGACCTGTACCAACAAACTAAAGTCTCAAATGTAAAGGAGTCGATAAAAGTGTTTCAGCGAAAGCTATTGACGTTTAATAAGAAGTTAAACGAGGACAAAAACTACAACTACAGTGATGATGTTTTAGATTCCCTGGAGGTTTACGTTGGTGAAATACCAAAAGAGAGAACAGAGGGTTTTGAAAAGCATTATTTTGCCGGTTACAAAAGTTTCACTAAGAATGGGGGCAAATCTGACCATACAGAGTACCAGAAGCATTATTTGCAGAGGACTTTTCAGTCTCAAAGGAGGTTAGACAAAGCTAAAAAGTACGCCATAAAAAGAGCGTGCAAAGAAATGCCAAAATCTGTAACTGAAGTTGAGAAAAAAGACGATGTCTCTTCTACAGATACCGTAGTTGCCACAGTTGACACAGTGACTTCAAGTTTAAGCGATATCACAGCAACAGAGCCACTTCCGTTAGACCCTGATAGCACATTGGTGGAGATAAAGACAACCCTGAGGGAAACTAAACGAGAGATAGAAGCAACGGCAAAAAGTAATCCTTTGAGACGTAAAAGACGAACAAAAGCGGAGATTGCAGCAGACAAAGTTAAGAGAGAAGAAGATAAAAAGCGTAAGAAAGCTATAAAGCAACAGATAAAGTTCATGAAGAGGGATAACTTTTTAGCCTCTGACGCAGATGTTTCAACTAAAGCATTTGAAAGGATAAACAAAATGCGGGTCGAACGTAAAGACCTTGGTAAAAAGCCTGAGTTTTTAGAAATGAAAGAGCGTTTAGCGCTATCATATCGCGGCCATATTACGGAGACTTCTGAGGCGAAAGTTACACCTCACTCGGTCGGGGAGTTAGGTGCGTTCAGGTGTAAGATGTGTCAAGCACTACTGTTCAAGCGAGAACGCAAGACCATGTGCTGCAATGGAGGAAAAACTCCCATAAATACACTGGCATTGACAAAATTGGGTGACAATATTAAGGGGCTTTACGATGGTAGTTCTCCGCTCTCAAATTACTTCCTCAAAAACATTGTAGCGTTTAACAACGTCTTCTTTTTTACTTCGTTTGCAACTTCGGGGGCGTTAAATGATAAACGAGAATCGGCACTGTGTTACAAAATTCAAGGTAAAGTTTACCATAGGTTAGGCCTGATGAAGCCAGGTTTGTTAACAGGACAACAAAATGATGCAGCCGTTGTCAATAAACCATTTTGGAAGTCTGCGGAAAATTTCTTGGATTTGTACTTCTACCATGACAAAGAACAGCAGATAAGGTTACGTTGTGATAGGTTTGAACGTTATACCGGCAAGAAAGATAATGAGAAAGAGGCATGTAACGAAACTGTTAAAAGAAGAAGGCGGGAAAACGCTGAGTGCCTTAGGAATGAAAACATTATCGAGCAATTCTATGATTATTTGACAAATAACAATGTTTCCCTCAAGGGTATGTTAGAAGAGATAAAAACAGCAAAGAAGTTGATTGAGACGTATGTTGAAAACAGGAAGAAAATACCAGACGTGACAATAAGTTTGGAGACAGCTGAAAAGGTTAGAACAAAGGAACACAAAGGTGTCTATAGTTTACCAACAGCCTCCTGTCAGGTTGGGGCTATAGTTAATTTTGGGCCAGATAAAGACACTCTAAAAGTTACAATCGCGTCTCCTCTCCCAGATTCAAAGTTTGCTCTTAGAATGTTGAGCTCGACAAACTTCTTTTACGATATCTTCCAGTATCCTTTATTGTTGCCTAATGGAGACAGAGGTTACAGTTTTAAAATGGAAAAGAAGGGAAGCAGTAAATGTCTTTCGGCGTTGATGTACTATTCGGCACTTTACATGGAAAGAGAAGGAATTTTCAACTACATCTTAAGAGGGCGACGTCTCTTTCAACAATTTGTCGTCGATAATTATGTGAAAATTGAGACAAGCAGGTTGAGGTTTTTGGAATACAACCATAGTAACATACATAAAGAGAGAATCGACCTTTTAAGGGTCAATGACAAAAACAGGACAGGGCAAAGGATTATACTTCCTCCAACTTTTGTAGGAGGTCCAAGGTATATGAAGCAACGCCAGCAGGATGCTTTAGCATATGTGTCTTCTTATGGTTCACCTGATTACTTCATTACCTTTACGATGAACCTTAAATGGTCGGATCTTACTGAAGCGTTAGAAAAATTTAGCGGGCCAGGAACACAGCCGTGCGATCGCCCAGATATCGTAAGTCGGGTTTTCAAGTTGAAATTAGACAGTTTAATAGATGATTTGACGCAGAAAAATGCTTTTGGCCCTGTTAAGGCGCACCTTTATAGTGTTGAATGGCAAAAACGTGGTTTACCTCATGCCCATATATTACTTTGGATGTCAATTCGAGTAACGGCAGACATAATATCACAGATAATAAGAGCAGAGATACCGGATAAAGAACAGGAACCCAGGTTATACGAGACAGTAACACGTTGTATGATACATGGTCCTTGCAAGGGCTACGACGAGTCACAGGTGTGTTGTCTAGGAAAAAGTTCTAAACCTGATAAGTGTGCTAAAGGATATCCTAAAACTTGCAGGAACGACTTATTGTTTGGCAACAACGGTTACCCGGAGTACGTTAGGCGTTCGATTGGTGAAGGTGGTAACTCTTTTCAGTTGAAATTGAAAGACGGGCAAAAAACTATTGATAATTCGTGGGTTGTTCCTTATAACCCCTTTCTTTGCTTAAAGTATGATGCGCACATCAATGTTGAATGCTTCAATTCAATTAAAGCTATTGCTTACGTGACTAAATACGTAAACAAAGGTTCTGATCGGATACTATTTACAAAAACTTCAGGCGAAGATGAGGTGGTGAACGAAGTTAAGAACTTCCAAGAAGCACGTTACATCAACGCTAATGAAGCGACGTGGAAGATATTCAAATTTGAAATCCATAGGTCTTCTCCCCCCGTGTTTGCATTGGATATACATTTAGAGGGTGAAAACTCAGTGTTTTATAGTGAAGGAGCGTCAGAGCAGGAAATTACTTCTAAGATACAAAAAGATACGCAGTTAACTGCCTTTTTCAAATTATGCAACACAGACGAGTTTGCAGCGACATTGTATTACAACCAGTTGCCCTTCCATTACGTTTATGACGCACAGAAGGCTATTTGGGAGGAACGCTTAGGGCGTACGTATAGTTTAGGACGCATTCGTGCTGTAACCACCAAGACGGTAGAACTGTTTTACTTGAGGCTCTTGCTTACTCATAAGAAGGGCCCAAAATCATTCGAAGACCTTCGCACTATTGACGGAGTCATGTATGAGACAAACAGAGAAGCCGTTAAAGCGTTAGGGTTGCTGAGTGATGAAGAAACTTGGAAAGAGACGATTTTTGACATCATTAATCATACCAATGATAGAAATCAACTACGAGAGACCTACGCAAGCATGTTAGTCTTTTCAGATCTCGAAGACCAGTCGGGTATATGGGAAGAAGTCAAAGATTACTTTTCCAGCGATTACTTACACAAGGCTAAGTTAACAGAGTACAACGATGAAATCTACTTGGACGCTTTAGATAACATTCAACATGTGTGGAATTGCGGTGGAGGGTCGATTACCGAATATGGATTACCATCTTCTAGAGGAGGCAAAAGGTCATCTAATGTTATCAGAAGGGAAAAAGCTTACAACAAGCAACAGCTTAAGGAGAACGTCGACGAAAAGATAAAGCTTCTAAACGACAAGCAACGGAATGTCTATGAAACTGTGATGAAACGAGTGAAAAAAGGATACGAGTATAGCAACAATAGCATATTCGTTAAAGCTGCTGGAGGCACTGGGAAATCTTTTGTCTTGAATCTGTTGCTAGACACTGTTCGTTCTCAAGGAAAGATCGCTTTGGCTGTTGCTTCCTCTGGAATTGCAGCCACGGTTCTTTCAGGAGGAAGAACGACTCATAACATGTTCAGGAACACGATGAAGTTAGAGCGTGTAGTGTTAAGAAAAACACAGAAATGGCAAGATTATTAGAAGAAACTTGCCTGATAGTCTGGGACGAAGTTGTAATGGCCAATATAAACATGTTGACGTCACTTGATATTACCTTGCGAGACATTATGGAGAACGATAAGTTTATGGGAGGAAAAGTGTTTGTCTGTGCTGGCGATTTTCGACAAATTCTACCAGTTATAAGAGGCGGAGGAAAAGCGGAGGAACTCGCATATTGCATAAAGTCCAGTTACATGTGGGATGGCCTAACAAAGCTTGAACTGACAGAAAATGTGCGTTTAAAGAAGGGTGATGTTAGAAACATCAAGTTTGCGAAGCAACTTTTAGCTATTGGCACCCATAAAGACGGCGACATCGTTTTCGAGAAGAATTTTGGTGTACGGGCTTATTCACGGGACGAGTTGGTGTCAAAAGTTTACGATGGCTTGGAGGAAAACCACTTGAACATGTCTTATTTTGAAAAGAGATCAATAGTCTCGCCCACAAATGACGATGTCGACAGTGTCAACCAGATGATACACGAAAGCAATAAAGAAAAGGAAAAGGTCTACTATAGCGTAGATACACCGGTGGAAGAAGAAACAGATGTCCAAACATCGGTTTTCAATGCAATGACAAGCCCGTCGTTGCCCTTACACGCTCTAAAGGTGAAAGTTGGAAGCATTTTGATGATTATCCGAAATATTTGTCCTCCTAGGCTTTGTAATGGTACTCGAATAATGGTAACGAATTTGAAGAAAAATGTAATAGTCGGGAAGATACTTGGAGGCAGTTACCGGGGGGAACAAGTCCTAATACCCCGTATAGTGTTAGAGGCTCAAGACACACCAGTTCATTTTAAACGTAAACAGTTTCCAGTTAAATTAAGTTATGCCATGACTATTAACAAGAGTCAAGGGCAAACATTTGAGCGATGCGGGTTACTGCTTGATTCCGTCCAATGTTTTGCTCACGGACAACTTTATGTCGCGTGTTCACGAGTTACCAGTTGGGATTCGTTGATATATTATACGGGATGGCGCAAAGGAGATGAAGGTATTGTACAGAGGCCAGCTCGTAACAGAGTATATAAGGAGCTGTTTATAGAGGACGAGCCCGCTATTGTCGAGGAGGAGCCATCGAGAGACGCTGTCGCAAATAAAACTCTTTTTGAAGAGGAAGAAGTCGAGTTCGAAACAAAAGACACCCCAAAGGATATCCATAGGATTACGGAGGAGGAATCCATCAAAATGATTATGCCAGACTGGGTTATGCGTGATGATGTTGAAGAGGAGGACGAGGCTACAACATCAAGTAAAAGGGAAGGTAAAGAAGAAGAAACTACACCCACAAAAAGTGTCGAGGAGATGTTTGCCTATTTGAAGAAGAGTATTGAAGACAATAACAAAGCGTTGTCAGAAATCAAAGAGACCATAAAGCGACAAAGTGACGACGAAGACAGCAGGTCTCCAAAGAGGAAACGGTCTTCAGAAGACGAAGAGGTAGTTCAAGACAACAAGGTTGCCGAGGATAAGGAGGTTGCCGAGGACAATGGTTCTTCTTCGCCTCCGCCACAAAAGAAACAAAAACAATGTAAATATGTTGAATAAAATGTCAGAGTTTTTTAAAGCCTTTTATTTAACCCGTGGGCGAAGCCCAGGACGCGTCAGCCGAAGGCCAAGCCCCCAGGCGTAGCCTGGCCGGCGAAGCCGGTGGGCTTTATACATAAAAAATATTTTTCTCTAAACCTTCCAACCTCCAAATATTTTTCTCTAAACCTTCCAACCTCCTACTCCGGAAATGAGTCATCACCGGAAATACTAACTGCGGGGGACACATCTGATTCAGACTCAGAGAATCTTTACGAAATATTACCAAGAGAATCTTTACGAAATAACGCTAAGAGAATCTTTACGAAATATTGCCAAGAAAATATATATACATAAAAACGGAATTACGGAATTCTGACAAAAGAATCTTTACGAAATATCAATGAGAAAATATTTACGAAATATTGCCAAGAGAATCTTTACCAAATGTTAACAAGAGAATCTTTACGAAATATTACCAAGAGAATCTTTACGAAATATTGCTAAGAGAATCTTTACGAAATATTGCCAAGAGAATCTCCACTCCACTAACATAAAAAAATGTTTCTCTAATACGTTAATAATATTACCATGGAAAAAGAAAGTGGTGCTAACAAGAAAAAGAGAATCTTTACGGAATTCTGACAAAAGAATCTTTACGAAATATTAATGAGAAAATATTTACGAAACATTGCCAAGAGAATCTTTACCAAATGTTAACAAGAAAATCTTTACGAAATATTACCAAGAGAATCTTTACGAAATATTGCTAAGAGAATCTTTACGAAATATTGCCAAGCGAAGCGAAGCGAGCTACGCCGTAGGCCAAGCACACCTGGCGAAGCCAGGTCCGGGTGCTTGTTTTATATAAAAAAAAAATCAAACAGGTTATTTTTTATTGTTTGAACTTTGAGGTGCGATTATTATGGGTGGATAAATGTTTTGAATAATTTTGGAATCATTTGTATATTTGAATTGTAGGTTTTTATAGCAAAGTTTGTTTAAAAAATTCTTAAGTATTACAGTTTACATTTTAGAGTTTTAAAGCATTACATATTATTTGAACTTTATAGGTGAGATATTTTTTATGATTTATAGCAATTAACAAACTTACACTTTTTAAATGTAATTAACTTTTTTCATACCTTTTTTCTACATATTATTCACACTTCTTCATCCAGTATCATATAAAAGAAAGGTCAGTAGCTACCATTTCAGTTTATTCCAGGACTGAGAAGTATATGCCTACATGTAAAGATAAATAGGGGAGGAGTCAAATTGTGTTACAATGGTTACATGTATGTTAAAAGATAAAATAAAGTATTATGAAAGATGGCAATATGTTAAACAGAGGAGTGAAGGTTGTAAAGGAGGCCTGACCAGCGATCTCACAGTAAGTATGAGTGCCACGATATTTTACTTTTTCAAAAAGTTATCTCCTGGTAGTTTTTGGTAACTATACAGATTTTCTTTTACATTTTAATTAGTAATATGATACATATAAATTTGCCTAGCCCTAATCTAGATCCTTAGCCACCAAAGCAAACTATACAGGGATGCACAAAATATTGAAACTTTGTCTTCAACTATTATTGAATGGGGTAGTAGGTAATACGCCTCAATGTAAAAAATATATGGAATAGATAAATATACATGTAATGAATAAATTACAAATATTTTTCATAGCTTCTGTGGGTTTTCCTTAAACAAGAATGAGGTGTGAGATGGCTTCTGTGATATTGTGAGATTTTCTGAGACGGCTTCTGTCTTAACCCTTTAAACAATAATAGATGTGAGCATTTGTCCACTTCTGAATTAAGACTGTGAGCATTTGTCCACTTTTGAATTAAGGCTCTGAGCATTTGTCCGGCGAGCATTTGTCCTGTGAGCATTTGCCCTACATCTATAGTCCCCGGCGGACAAACGGCCCAAATGGCGAAACGTCGGCGGCGAGTTGTCACCAAACCCAACCAATGAATTTGTTAATTGAATTAATCAGTGAATATTTCTCTTCAATATTTTAGTAGTTGATGGCATCTTTTGATAAAGTTAACCCATCTCACTAGGCAGTAGCGATTGCAGTGGCCCTCTTGTGCACGGAGGACGTTCTAGTATAGATAATTTTACTTTGAATATTCAACATTTTTAAGAATTGTGATTTTAGCGAGTATTCCTTGTTCTTTCTTTTTTATTTTCTTTAAACTAGCTATGTGGTAACCAAGAATTTTCTAAAATACACACAAAAGTTTCTACTTGAACATGACATCCCTACATATACAATTTTATTTTAAACTGTCGGATTTGGAAAAAGGCCATTTATTCAACTACAACAGCAAACTAAGAAAAAAAAGCACAAGCCAGAGCATTTTCAAATTGGCATTCGAAAATTCATCTGCTTTATTTTGTAGTCGCTATAAAGTTTAATCTTTGTTCTAAAATACAGAATTTTCCTTTTCTGTTGACTAAATCATCAGCGACTTGAACTGACCAACTCCACTATATCACACCCTCTTCAGTAATTAGTACGTGTCAGTCTCTCTTGCTGACCAAATCAACAGCAATTTGAACCCACCAACTCCTCGCTATATCTCATTCTCTTTAGTAATTAGTGTCACTGCCCTGCTAAGTCATCAGCGATTTCAACTGACCAGCTCCTCACTATATCATATCCTCTTCAGTAATTCGTGTCATGCTGACTAAATATCAGCGATACAGGAAACGAACAAAGAACAACGGCGGACTATACTAGCATTATGTTCATTTGACGTTTAGTTTAAAATAACCCAGAGAGATAGCGACAAACAGACGACGGGCAGCAAGAGTGTGGAAAAAAAGGATTGTGGACAATGTAAGAGATGTGTTTCATTTCCAGCTTCGTTGTGCAATAAAAGCTGATGCGTGACGATCAAACATGTCAATTACAAAGAATAATTTTTGTATACATTATGTATGAAGAGCTCATGCTAAATCACAATAATATCTAAATTTGTAAAAATGTGAAATGACCACGTCTTCATGGTATTATTGGCTTGGAACTGGCATAGGGACAAGGATAGGGACATCCATCGAATGCGGTACGATCGCTAACTAAATCACAAACTAATATCATGATATAAAAACACAATAGAATAATAGTTTAAAATTGCACGATGACAATTTCTCTATGAAATTGATTGGTTTGGAACTAGTAAAGATTGACCTCACATTACCGGTAACGTGTATCACAGTAACGGTATCCGTTGATTTGGAGTGCTTTTTTGTGTGTGTATTGGGGGGAGATCACCTCTTAAGTTCTATAAAATCATAGTATACGTACATACATATTAATACCAGAATACCCGTAATAATGTAATTAGTATGTACTAATACTAATAATACTGTACTATTGTGATTTTTGTTTACTTTAGCTTTGAGTGGCATAGTGATTGCACAGCACTAAACAACAGCACCAAAAACACCGGAAACACAGCGAAAACACCGCAAACACAGCTAATAAATGTCCAAGCGTCCACACCGATCACAATCTTGTTAACTAGTAAACAAAACAAAGTGCGCGCCATCACGCCATCAGCCACTCAGCGGACAAACGCCGAACTAACGGACGCATTCACCCTACCCGCGAAATTTAGACTGTCGGACTGGACCAGCGGATTTCTGACCAGACCAGCGGATTTTGTCCGTTGCATCCGATATCCGGTAATGCGGTGTCCGTTAATGAGAGGTCAATCTGTATAGGGATCGGGATAGGGACATCCATCAAATGCGCAACGCCATCGATCGATGGTTGCGCGATCGACCGATTGCTGCGCAAACAATGGATCCATCGATGGCGCAGCGTAATCGATCGATAGCGGGGAACACACACACACACACACACACACACACACACACACACACACACACACACACATATATATATATATTTATATATATGTGTGTGTGTGTGTGTGTGTGTGTGTGTGTGTGTGTGTGTGTGTGTGTGTGTGTGTGTATATATATATATATGTATGTATGTATGTATGTATGTATGTATGTATGTATGTATGTATGTATGTATGTATGTATGTATGTATGTATGTATGTGTGTGTATGTATGTATGTATGTATGTATGTATGTATGTATGTATGTATGTATGTATGTATGTATGTATGTATGTATGTATGTATGTATGTATGTATGTATTTATGAGTGGAAAGGGTGGTGAGGTAAACACCAAAAATACCGTAGGAGTTTTATTACTAACATTTCGCCCCTAAGAGTACTTCTTCAGAGTACACACTAAGAAAAATATTCACAGCTTATATACTTGATTTTTTCTTTACCTTGTTCCTCCCCGATCTCCGTTCTTCCTTCGCTCCGCTTCACCTCGAACAAAGTCGCAAGTCAACTTTGATTATTTAATAAATCCATCTCTATGGTTATTACAAGGCTTTGATGCGATGTGCGCTGCTTTAATTATTTTCGTTTTCGTTTTCTTAGTCCTTTGTGGAGCACCTCTGTATAGTCCCAGTAAGGAAGATGGCCAAAATTGCCTATATGAATCACTAGTGAATTTGAAGTCTGGTGGTCTTTTACGTCATTTTTGTGTTCATATAGCTTTTTATATTATTATTTTTTATTTATCTATTTATTCATTTATTTTATTCCTCTGCCAGTTTCCCCAAAATAAATCACGGGACAGCTTTTAAAAGGAATTTTATAAACAAGGCTGTCGTCAGCACCTACATGGTACTCATTTTTGTTTTTGTTTTGTTTCTACAAAGGATTACAAAGGCGGAGCATGCCGACAGGAGACCTGTTGGCCCATATCTAGGTCGGATGCGAAAAAATCAAAATAATGATAAATAATTAAATTAATAAATAAAAACTATAACAATGTAAATAATGAATAAAATACTTAAATAAATGCATAGATATAGTTAAATAATAAACGAACAGGTAAATAGTAAATAATGATAAATTGATATATAACTAATAATAAATGAGAATCAAGCAAATGATAATATACAGACGGACAAATGATAACAAAACAAATAAACAAATAATATAAAATAAATGATAGTCATCAGAGCATCTGGCTTAGGTGTTTATCTAAATGATGTAATTTATTCTAGTCCTTGTGCCATATGCCTTTATGAGCAACTGCTCCAATTCATACACGTGTTTAGAGTTAGGGACGGACTCACATATTTGGCCTTCTGTTTTTTTTTTTTTTTTTTTTTTTTTTTTTTTTTTTTTTTTAGGCTATGTAAGAGTCACTGTGGGTAACACAGTTTCTTAAATACGTCAAAAATGTAGTGGAGAAATTGAAGAAAATTCTCACTACACACCCGGTATGCTCTCAAAAAGAAACCTTTTAATTCTTGGTTCTTGGATGGTGAGCAGAGTAATAGTGGATATTGTCGTTTTTATTTGTCTTTTATGTGTACTGAGAAAGCAGTTTTATTTCCATATTATCGTGACTAGGCAGGCCAATTTGTCTTTCTCCTTTTGTTCTATAGTGAACTATATGTCCTTTTCTATCCCATTGAGCATGTTTAATTTATCACTGAGATCCGTCTACCGGGTAATAACAACTACATCATCCACGTACCACAATCATGCTGTATCTTGGCCCATTATTACATATACAAAGAGGCTAGAACACAACTGAGCGGATTCCCATCCCATCGCAAAGCCACGGCTCTGAAAATATTCTTCATTATTGAATATGAAGGAACCAAAATTTAACACATACATACATACACATAGCAAGGCTTTTTTTCCCTTACAAGGGAGGTAGCCAAAAAGGGAAAGGCATAAAATCATTTCCACCCATTCCATCCCTGAACACACCCCACACCCCTCCACCCTCCCTCTTATCTGAGCACCTCCTGGATGACGGGTCATCCCTGCACCTTGTCCACTGCCCTGGGTCAGAAGCAGTGTCGCAAGACTCAGCACATCCACAGCAAAGCCGCTTCATTAAATAGGCGAGCCCCCCTCTCCGTCCCCCCATTGCATAAAAGGAGAGGACGGGGAGAAATCCCTTCGGGCTGCGTCAAATTTTGCTCACACATACTACCTCACCCCCCACCCCCTCGCCCATTCCACCTCATGCAACCACAACATCATCCATATACAACCATTCTCCATTCACCCCTGTCTTCTGTCCTCTCCCGTCCTCCCTCAACAGACATTCCCCTCTTCCCCAAAGCCCCCTTCACCCCATCCATTCACCTCATCCTAGGACGTCCCCTCGTGTTCACTCCCTCCACATCTGCCTTCCATACCTCTTTTACTAGTCTTTCTTCACTCATTCTTTCCATGTGTCCAAACCATCCTAATATTCTTTCCATGTGTCCAAACCATCCTAATATTCTTTCCATGTGTCCAAACCATCCTAATATTCTTTCATCAACCCTATCTCCCAGCTCCTTTTCCACCCCTGTTCTCCTCCTCACCTCCTCATTTCTCACTCTATCTAGCCTAGTAACCCCCATCATACTTCTCAGCCACCTCATCTCAAACACATTCAAGCTCCTTCTCTATTCCTCTCTTATGTTCCATGTTTCTGCCCCATACAGTGTTGTTGGCACAATCACTCCTTAATACAGTCTCCTCTTAGCATCCATTCCCAAATGTCTATTCCTCATTACACTCTTTAATCCACCAAGGCATTTACTCGCTTCTCTCAATCTACATTCTACCTCCACCTTCACTCCACCTTTTCCTGCCACATTTGCACCCAAGTATCTAAAACTATCCACTTCCTCCAGTCGCTCTCCCTTAATGCTCACTTCCAGTCTACTACCACTTTCACCCCTTGTACATCTCATCACCTTACATTTACCCACATTCATCTTTAGCTTTCTTCTATCACATACTCTCCCAAACTCTGCCACCAACTTCCTCTATCCCTCCTCCGATCCTGCCACAAGCGCAGTGTCGTCCGCAAACAACAGCTGGCTCACCTCCCACTTTTCTCCATTTTCTTTAACCATCTCCAATCCCTTGCCCACTACCCTTGCATTTACCTCTCGTACCACCCCATCCATGTATAAGTTGAACAGCCAGGGCGACATAACGCATCATTGACGAAGTCCCATCTTTACCTCGAACCACTCACTCTCTCCATTTCCAATCCTGGCACAAGCTCTACTACTCTCATAAAAACTCTTGACAGCTCCCAGAAGCTTTCTTCCTATCCCGTATATCTGCATAACCTCCCACAGTGCCTTTTCCAGATCCATTTAGAAAGTAACCGTTTGATAAATGATAGCCAACATGGTTTCAGACGGAAACGTTCTTGCGTGACTAACATACTCGAATTCTACAACACAGTTGTCTCGAATTATGACAAAAGAAACAATATAGATTTAATATATCTAGACTTTGCAAAAGCTTTTGATACCGTCCCACACGAAAGACTACTTACTAAATTAGCTTTGCATGGAATAAGTGGTAGCCTATTAGGTTGGACTAGTAATTGGTTGAAAGGTCGAAAACAGAGAGTTGTTTTAAATGGAAAAACTTCTGGATGGAAAAGTGTTGCAAGTGGAGTTCCTCAGGGTTCCGTTCTTGGGCCACTTCTATTCATAGTATATATAAATGATATAGACCATGGACTAAAATCTACTGTTTCCAAATTTGCTGATGATACAAAACTGTGCGGAGTGGCAAATGATCACTCAAACCAATTAGATATTCAAGAAGATTTAGATAAATTACAGCAATGGTCTGAAAAGTGGCTAATGAAATTTAACACAAGTAAATGCAAGGTAATGCACATAGGTAAAAATAACAGCAAGTACGATTACAAGTTATTTGGAAATTCGTTAACAAAAGTGGATAGTGAAAAAGATCTCGGCGTAATTATCAGTAACGACCTCAAATCATCCAAGCAGTGTATTTCAGCCTCTGAGAAAGCAAATAAGATTCTGGGATTGATTGCGCGATCTTTTGATTTCAAAAGTCCATCACTCATTAACAAGCTATATAAATCGTTAGTTCGTCCACATTTGGAATATGCTGTTTCCGTATGGTCACCGAATCTCATTAAAGACATTGACAGACTGGAAAAAGTACAACGGCGAGCCACAAAACTGATTCCAAATATCAAAAATAAATCATACGAAAATCGACTTAAGCACTTGAATCTGTTTTCCCTAAAAAGCGTAGACTCAGAGGTGACTTGATACAGGTCTTTAAGATTTTAAAGGGAATTGACAACATCAAAAGTGACAAAATTTTCACATTGAATGAGAATCAGAAAAGAAACAATGGTCTCAAACTGTCCGGAAATAGATTCAATTTGGAAGTGGGTAGAAACAACTTTGCCAACCGTGTAGTTAATGAATGGAATAAACTTCCTGCACAGGTAGTGCAATGTAGTTCAGTTCGAAGCTTTAAGAATCATTTAGATAAATACCTAAGTAAGATGCTGTAATTATTATAATTTATGTTATATTATTTGTTTTTGTTTTGTTATAATTTGTCTGTCTGATTTTCATTTATTATTAGTTATATGTCAATTTATTATCATTTACTATTTACCTGTTTGTTTGTTATTCAACTATACCAATGCATTTATTTATGTATTTTAATTGTTATTTACATTGTTATAGTTTTAATTTATTATTAATATGATTTTTTTTTTTTTTTTTTTTGTGCATCCGACCTAGATATGGATCAAAAGGTCTCCTGTCGGCATGCTTTGCCTTTGTAAAAAAGCCCAAAAAACATCCTTCCCCTTTCCTATAGCTTTATCACTTATCTGTCTTACCACAAAGACCTGATCCACACAACCTCTACCTGTCCTAAATCCACACTGTTCCTCACCAATTACTCCTTCTGTTCCTCTCCTAATCCTCTCAAACAAGATCCTCCCATAAGCCTTCCCAACTACACTTAACAAGCTAATCCCTCTCAAACTACTACATTCACACTTGTCCCCTTTTCCCTTGTAAAGAGAAACTATACAGGCACTCCTCCAGTCCTCCGGCACTCTACCCTCTCTCCAGCAAACATTAAATAACCTCACCAACCAGTCCACCATCACTGTACCTCCCTTTTTCAGACATTCTGCATGGCATCCATCCAGACCAAGGTGCCTTACCTGCTTTCATCATCTTAACAACTGCCTTCACCTCATCCTTCCTTATTTCTCCTCCATTCTCCTCACTCATCACTCATTTTCTTCGCATTTTCCACTGCAGCTATCTTTCCTTCCCTATCCTCCTTCACATTTAGCAACTCCCTAGAATATTCTGCCCATCTTCCCCTTATTGCCTTCTCTTCCATTATCATCTCTCCATCTGCACCTTTTACCTTTCCTTCTCTACTTGATTCGCCTCCTCTTCCTCTCTTAATTTCTTTCCAAAACATCTTTTTATTATTTTCAAAATTTTCTGTCATACTCTTACGTCATTTCACATCTGCTCTCCTCTTTGCCTCCTTTACCTTTTGCTTTACTTCTCTTTTCTTTGTACCTCTCATATGACTCCCTCGTCCAATTTTGTAGCCAATCTGTGAAAGCTCGCTTCTTCTCTTCTACAACCTTCGCTGTTTCCTCATCCCACCATTCACTACCCTTTCTTCTATTTCCCCCTGTCCTTCTTGTTCCACACACCATCCTTGCACACTTTATGACTCCCTCCTTGAACCATCCCCATTCCTCCTCCACACCTAGCTCTACTCTATCCTTTTCTCCCTCCCACTCCTCCTTCAGCTTCTTTCCGTACTCCTTCTCCTTTTCCTTTTCATTCAAAGGGTTCACTCTAAGAACCTCCCTACCTTTTGCCCCTTTCCTCTTTCTCCATCTATCCTCCACTCTCAACTTACCTTCCACCAAAAAATGATATGATATTCCCCCACCCTCTCCCCTTAGCACATGTACATCCTTAACTCTTCCTAATCCTAATCCTATTTACCACTACATAATCCATTAGCGCTCTATCTACCACCCTTCCCTCCACCACCCTCTCCCATCTGTACTTATGCTTGACTTTCTTTCGAAACACTGTATTTGCTATCACCAACTCTCTTTCTAGACACATTTCCACCATCAACTCTCCACTACGATTCTTTCATTATTGAATATGAAGGAACCAAATTTAACACATAAGGTCATCAAATATATATACATACACATATACATACAGATATATATATATATATATATGTATATATATATACAGGTATACATATATATATATATATATGTGTGTGTGTGTGTGTGTGTGTGTGTGTGTGTGTGTGTGTGTGTGTGTGTATGTGTGTATGTATATATATGCATACATACATACATATATATATATATATATATATGTATATATATATACATATATATATATATATATATACATATATATATATATACATACATATGGAGACAGATGAGTGGAAGGTGGCAAGGGGATGCAGGATGATGCAGGAGTGAATATTCTCTTACGTTTCGACGGATGTCTTCCTCAGAGAGACTACAGACTATCAGACTTTGTGGACATTATATAGCCCCGTTCTGGCTCATCTTGCCGGCCCTCTGGGAATGGAGCCCGCTGATTGGCTAATCGTTTCCCATCCCTTGCGAGCTAGCGCAGCTAAGGTCATTCTCGCTGCGGGTCGCGCCAGGCTAACATGTCCTTCTCGGTGATTGGTGACTGGGCTCGTCGTGATGTGTGCGGCTTCTATGGTTTCCCTTAATCTCTTTCCCAGTCCTTGGTGGAGAACCTCGACGTTATTCCAGTTGAGGAGATGTCCGTGTGTATCTACGTGTACCACCAAGGAGTTGGAAATTCTGTGGTGGCGTAGATCACTCTTGTGTTCGTACACTCTTTTTTCAATGCTACGCGATGACTTTCCGTAGTACGCGGCCGGACATCCTCCGCATGGAATTTTGTAAACAATGCTGTTCTGATTTTTTATGTTCTTGTTATCATTCTTACTCACTATGTCTCTGATTCTTAGTCCCGCGGCATGTGCTATGTGTATACCCTTTGTGGATAGAAAATTAGTGATTACTTCTGCTCCTTTTGAATGTGGTACTACCAGGTAATCTTCTTCTTTGGTCATTTTTTTTTTTTTACTTTTTCTTGATATCATGAATGTTTTATTTTTTTTAATTTATGTAGAAGACCTAAGGGGTACATGAGTTTACGAAAGGCCTCGGTTATGTATGATATATCACCTGTCAGAAATTCATCGCTGCATATCCTTATAGCTCGTAGGTAGAAACCTATTATCACACCAGTCTTTGTTCTCGTGCTGTGCCGTGAGAGGTAGTGTATGAAATTGTCTCTGTTTGTGGGTTTTCTATAGACAGAGAATCTAGCGCTCCTGTCCTCCCGGTGTATGAGTGTATCCAGGAAGGGTAGTTTTCCTTCCATCTCCATTTCTACCGTGAATTGGATATGTTCGTTGACGTCATTCAACATAAGAAGTTTGTTGTTAATATTTAACTCTTCTGGCATTATTACTAAAATATCGTCCACGTACCGGAACTTCCCACTTCGAGCCTCTTCCTATAATTCGTATGAATTTGTCTACTTCAAGTGTTTTTACAAAGGATTACAAAGGCGGAGCATGCCGACAGGAGACCTTTTGATCCATATCTAGGTCGGATGCGAGAAAAAAAAATCATATTAATAATAAGATAATAAATAAAAACTATGATAATGTAAATAACAAATAAAATACATAAATAAATGCATAGGTATAGTTAAATAATAAACAAAGAGGTAAATAGTAAATAATAATTAATTGACATATAACTAATAATAAATAAAAATCAGACAGACAAATGATAACAAAACAAAAACAAATAATATAAGATAAATTATAATCATTACAGCATCTTACTTAGGTATTTATCTAAATGATTCTTAAAGCTTTGAACTGAACTACATTGCACTACCTGTGCAGGAAGTTTATTCCATTCATTAACTACACGGTTGGCAAAGTTGTTTCTACCCACTTCCAAATTGAATCTATTTCCGGAGAGATTAAGACCATTGTTTCTTGTCTGATTCTCATTCAATGTAACAATTTGGTCACTTTTGATGTTGTCAATTCCCTTTAGAATTTTAAAGACCTGTATCAAGTCACCTCTGAGTCTACTCTTTTTTAGGGAAAACAGATTCATATGTTTTAGTCGATTTTCGCATGATTTATTTTTGATATTTGGAATCAGTTTTGTGGCTCGCCGTTGTACTCTTTCCAATCTGTCAATGTCTTTAATGAGATTCGGTGACCATACGGAAACAGCATATTCCAAATGTGGACGAACTAACGATTTATATAGCTTGTTAATGAGTGATGGACTTTTGAAATCAAAAGATCGCGCAATCAGTCCTAGAATCTTATTTGCTTTCTCAGAGGCTGAAATACACTGCTTGGATGATTTGAGGTCGTTACTGATAATTACGCCGAGATCTTTTTCACTATCCACTTTTGTTAACGAATTTCCAAATAACTTGTAATCGTACTTACTGTTATTTTTACCTATGTGCATTACCTTGCATTTACTTGTGTTAAATTTCATTAGCCACTTTTCAGACCATTGCTGTAATTGATCTAAATCTTCTTGAATATCTAATTGGTTTGAGTGATCATTTGCCACTGCGCGCAGTATTGTATCATCAGCAAATTTGGAAACAGTAGATTTTAGTCCATGGTCTATATCATTTATATATACTATGAATAAAAGTGGTCCAAGAACGGAACCCTGAGGAACTCCACTTGCAACACTTTTCCATCCAGAAGTTTTTCCATTTAAAACAACTCTCTGTTTTCCACCATTCAACCAATTACTAGTCCAACCTAATAGGCTACCACTTATTCCATGCAAAGCTAATTTAGTAGGTAGTCTTTCGTGTGGGACGGTATCAAAAGCTTTCGCAAAGTCTAGATATATTAAATCTATATTGTTTCTTTTGTCATAATTCGAGATAACTGTGTTGTAGAATTCGAGTAAGTTAGTCACGCAAGAACGTTTCCGTCTGAAACCATGCTGGCTATCATTTACCAAACGGTTACTTTCTAAATGATGTTCGATAGCATCTCTGATGATAGTTTCCATTATTTTTCCTACGATTGAAGTCAAACTTATAGGCCTATAGTTATTTGGTTTCTTTTTGTCACCTTTTTTGAATATGGGAGTAACGTTAGCTAGCTTCCATTCTCTTGGGGCATCTCCGGATATGATGGATTTCTTGAAAATAATTTCTAATGGAACAACAATCTCATTTTTCATTTCCTTTAAGATTCTTGGATGCCAACCGTCAGGCCCTGGTGTTTTATTAACTTTGAGTTTGTCTATACACCTTTTAATTTTTTCTTTTGTTATATTTACCGTACCGAGTAAGTTTACCCTAGACTTTTGACAGGTTTCAGTTTGGAATTCACCTTGAGGTGTTTCGTTTACGAATACCGAGCTAAAATAATTGTTTAAGATATTACACATTCCTTCATTTGAATATTCAAGTTGACCGTCAGCAGATAATAGTGGACCAATGTGATTCCTAGCAACCTTTTTATCTCTAATGTAACTAAAGAATTCTTTTGGATTCTCTTTGGATTTCTCAGCGATGTTCATTTCGCATTGTCGTTTTCTTTTTCTTATTGTCTTTTTTAAATCTCTCTGTATTGATACATAACTTTCATAGTCATTAGATGCACCCGAGCACTTATATTTCTTATAAGTTTGTCTCTTTTTAGCAATACTTTTTTCAGTTTTTTTATCGAGCCACTTTGGGCGAGCCTGATTTGGGGGACGTCTGTCCTTAAAAGGAATATAAGTTTGAATCAGCTTAGTGATCGTATTTTGAAATATTTCCCACATCTGATCTACAGGTCTTTCGTTTAATTTTGCCTCCCAATCTGTAAGCTGAAGCTCCTGACGTAGTTCTATGAACTGAGCTTTACTGAAATCGGGTATTTTAGAAACACAAGTATCTATTCTAAAATTGTTTAGGAGTTTGAATCTAACTAGGTTGTGATCGCTATTTGCAACAGATTCACCGACTTCTACATCAGTTACCATGCTTTCGCGGCTAGTGATCAAAAGATCGAGTAAGTTTCCATATCTTGTGGGCTCTTTTACATGCTGAATTAAGTAATTGTCACCAAGAAAATCAAACAAGCGACTACCTATATGGCCATGTTCAAGGGTCATCCAATCAATGTCAGTAAAATTGAAATCACCCATTATCAATAAATACCGGTTGCAGAAACTAGACAGTTCTTGAAATAACAGTTTGTCGTCTGCTAATGATAATGTCTTTGGCCTATATATTACACCTATATTCATTTTTTGTCCATTTGTTTGGGTTAACTCAACCCACAAACTATCATATGCATCCTGTTTCACTTTCTCTAAAACACAAGCATGAACATTGTTTTTAACGTACAATAGAACACCCCCACCTTTCTTGTGGTTTCTATCCTGATGAAAGTGTTTAAATCCCGCAATATTAAATTCAGCTTCGAACTCTGTACCGTTTAACCATGTCTCAGTTATTACTATCATATCGAGATTTTCGCTTTTGACATACGCCTGTATTTCTTGAAATTTGTTTCTAATACTACGAGCATTAAAGTTCATGGTTTTAAGAAACTCGTGATTATTTCTTTTTGACACGTTTTGAATTTCAATATCATATCTTACATTACCATTTTGTTTTTCATTTATACCTTGCTCTATATTATTATTTGGTCCTTCATTGACGTTCAATGCCTCATTAACATTTCTCCTATCAAAATTAACATTTCCCCCATCACGGACATTTCCCCCATCACGGACATCTGATCGATCACGGTCATCCGATCTCTTTTGTACATTTTGTCCCCCTACGTCACCGTGATTCACGCCGGCCTCCCGTCGCTCAGTGACATTATGTCCGGCATCCCTTTCTAAAATTATATTTTGTCCTCCAGTGACATTATATCCTACCGTGATATTTTTTCCTCCCTTATAATTATATCCCATCGTGATCTTTTGTCTTCCACTGTCATATACAGTATAAGGACGCCATTACTGCACTCAGAGGTGAACCCATAGCTAATCTTCTATGCTGTACGTATTCTTGTTCTTTGAAAAAAAAAACGCCCCGAAGTTAACACATAAAGATACTAGCTCTATGTAGTCCTTTTTTTTTTAATAGGTAACTCCTCTTCGCTTATGTTAGTCAGAGCTCGCTTCACCGCGTTCATGGCTCCTTCCATGCTTACGTTAGTATAGAGAGATTTGATATCGAAACTGACCCTTTTATTTTTCTTAAAGTCTATAAACTTGAGTCGTTCGATCAAATCCACGGATTTACGAAGGTGTGCATCGCTGATCGTTCCTAGCGTGGCTGACAAAGGCTTCGCGAGACGTTTAGCAAACTGTGCTTCTCTGCATCCCTCAGTCCCTTTTCGAGGCTAGAGGCAGGAGCATGGCGTTGCGCTCCTTTTAAAATTCACATTACCTCTCCTGAAAAATTAATGTTTTTGTTCTTTAATGAGCCATATCTCTGGTTCTATTTTACTTATTATTTTGATTGTTGTGGCATTGTGAGGGGAAAAAGTCATACTTTAGTTTGTCAAGAAAAAAATAAAGGAAACTGTGACTTAAATTTTTTTTTGTCATTTATCCTAACAGATTTTCACAGCATTTTTCGCTATCAAAAATAAAAATAAAAAAATCACGAAAAAAGTGAAAACAAAATAAGATATAATCTTACCAAGTTGTTACCAAGATTCTAATCTTTCATTTTCTGCATAGGCGGTTGATATGGACACCTTAATATTCAGATATATCATCTTCATTATACATACAAACATATACCAAAGGCTTTTTCCCCCTACACGGGTGGTAGCCAAAAAGAAAAAGTCATAGAAACCACTCCCACCCATTCCATTTCCTATACGTTCCACTCCCCTCCACCCTCCTCCCTTCCTCTTATCTTGGCACCTCCTGGATGACGGGTCATCCCTGCATCCTGTCCACTGCCCTGGGCCAGAAGTAGTGTCGCAAGACACAGCACATCCACAGCAAGGCCACTTCATAAATTCGGCGACCCCCCTCTCCGTCCCCCCATGCAGAGAAGGAGAAGACGGGGAGAAATCCCTTCGGGCTGCGTCACATTTTTTCTCATACATACTTCCTCACCCCCCCATCCCCCACCCACTCCCTCTCATGCATCACAGCATCATCTATACACAACCCCTCTCCATTCACTCCTGTCTTCTGTCCTCTCCCGTCCTTCCTCCACAGGCATTCCTCTCTTTTGTAATGCCCTTTTCACCCCATCCATCCATCTCATCCTAGGGTCCCCCCTCATATTCACTCCTTCCACCTCTGCCTTCCACACTTCTTTTACTAATCTTTCTTCACTCATTCTTTCCATGTGTCCAAACCATCCTAATGCTCTTTCATCAACCCTATCTCCCAGTTCTCTTTCCACGACTGTTCTCCTTCTCACTTCCTCAATTTCTTCACTATACAATATAAAAATATTCACTACACGTAACATATACATGTGACTGAAACAGTTTAGTGGGGAATTATACTTTATTGGAAAGGGCAATTATACATAAGTTCACCAGATAAGTTGAACAACTTTGATGACACATTCACGTATAAGAACTCCCAGGTTCCCTTAATATATATATATATATATATATATATATACACATATAGATATATATACACACATAGATATATGTATATATATATATATATATATATATGTATGTATATATATACATATATTTATGTATATATATATATACATATATATATATGTATGTATGTAATATATATATATATATATATATATACGTATATATATATGTATATATATATGTATGTATATATATATATATATATATATATGTATTAATAAAGTAGTAGCTTCTGTCTGTCTGTCTATTTGATTGTTTGTTTACAAACTCCTCCTAGGGTTTTGGAGATTGACCCCCATAACTATATATAGTTATGGGGGTCTATTACCAAAGGTGGGGTATGGTTTGGTTAGGGATTATTCACGAACTCCTCCTAGGTTTTTGCAGATAGACCTCTATAACAATACATATTCTGAAACCATATAACCATATAACCCATTTATCTGTCTCTCTGCTTGTTTTTTGTTTGTTTGTTCACGAACTCCTCCTAAGGTTTTTAGAGACAGACCCCATAACCATATATATTCTGATAACCTATCACTCCAGGTACTTGGGTAACTATATTATATTAAAAAAAATATTTTTGTCAGGGTTATGGGTTAAAGTTAGGTGGGGTATGTTTAAGTTTGGGATTATTCACGAACTTCTCCTATGTTTTTGTAGATAGACCCCTATATCTATATATATTCTGAAACCCCCTTTAACCATATATATTCTGTCTATCTGTTTGTTTGTTTGTTTTTTGTTTGTTTGTTCACGAACTCCTCCTATGGTTTTGGAGATAGACCCCCATAACTATATATATTCTGATACCCTATTACTCCAGGTGCTAAGATAACTATATTTTATTTCCCCCCAAAATTTCATTTTGGTTCAGGTTAAGGGTTAGTGCTAGGTGGGGTATGTTTAGGTTAGGGATTATTCACGAACTCCTAGGTTTTTGCAGATAGACCCCTATAACCATATATATTCTGAAACCTTATAACCCAAGGTACTTGGATAACTATCTTTCATTTGTATCTATTATAATAAAGTAGTAGCATCTGTCTGTCTTTTTGTTTGTTCGTTCACGAACTCCCCCCAAAAACATATATATTCACCATAACCCAGGGTACTTGAGTAAGTATATTTTATTTCCAAAGGGCGTCTCCCTCCTCATTTTTTTTCTACTCTCTTAACCTTTTATTTTCGTTACGTTTTCCATTGAGTTATATTGATACGTGTAACTTTTCTCCACAAGAATAGAATTGCCAATGACGACGATGTCAATCAAATAATTCCGATAGTTGTCCCCGGACTCGAACCTAGGACTTGCATGGTAGCAGGTCTATGCTTCTACCAACTACGCTACTGAGACTATAAAATTCTTCAACCTCGGGGTCAATCTAACTCCCGCAGGATTTGAGTCGACTGCTACCTGCCGCCCTAATCTCAATTTTACGAAGAACCAAGCCCACTTGTAGGTAGCGGTGAAGCTGGTATGTATCCTTGATGGACGTGCGGGTAATTTGGCTACTGTGTATATATATATATATATATATATATCTATATACATATTTATATACATATGCATATATATATAAATAATATATATATAATATATATATATATATATATATATATATATATATACATATGTATGTATGGATGTATGTATGTATATTTATATGTATATATGGCTTCGGACCACATATAAAATTACTTCAATTCTAACCCATCCAAATAAAAGACAAGAGCTCACTAACCCTCTTTCTTCCTCTTCGTATCCCTTCCGCTATAAGGCACAGGGGGAATCCCCTTTCTATGTACCGACAACGTCTTCATCGTATGCTTAAGTGATGAGTGAGGCTCGAATTAGTCTTGACTCGTTATTAGGAAAATCCGGGTTCGATCCCTACTGCCGAGGGCTGCCACTAGCTCTGGCTATCGTGTTCATGAGTCATAGTGTCAGGAAAAGGGGAGCGTCCATCGCTGTTGCTGCATAAGATTTGCCTGACTACAGCCAGGAAAGCAACCTCAAATAGAGCAATGCAAATGCAGTGACCATGATGCAGTTAAATTCTGTTCTACCCCTACACCCTTAAGATATCTGAATCAAGACTTTTGACTCCAATCAGAATAAGATATAACAAACTCTAACTAGTACGACACCAAATAAGGAGGATTGAGGCAGCTCTAGCAACTACAATACTAAAATCTACCACGGTGTTGCACTTCATATACTTTGTGGCAACATCAGCTGAATTAATTAATTCTAATGAGTGTCAACAGTACACTGCCAAGGGCTTACCTGCTTCAGGGACGTCGCTGATGACGTAAGGAAGTCGACCCGACCGCCATAATCTTTCGTTGTCACTGAGCGCCATTTTCTATCGAAGAAATATGCATGACAATTAAAGTAGTTTCCTATAATATCCCAAGTACAAGTACTTTTCTTTATGGTAAAAAGTGAGAGAGTATTTCTTCAGAAATAACGGCTATTCCATCCCTGGGGACAGTACCGCGCCGAAGACATGGAATTATAAAAGTTGTTAGAGGCTGGTAGATAAAGGTAGACAAGTAAGGTAGATAGAGGGGTAGGTGGCGAGAATTTCATCTTATGAGTTGGATGTTTGGTAAATAATAGCCGCGAAGGAGTTGCATAATCTCGCTCCTCGTCTAAAGTTTATAAATAACCACTAGGGACCAGATTTTATTCATGATGTAACAATATGTTAAACTAAGCCAGATATGCATTGATATCGTCATTGCTTGAGTAAGTAGTATTGCCTAAGACGTTTGTAACAGTCTTTCTGATTAGAGAAAGGGTGGGGGAGGTGAAGATTTTATTGGTTCATGGGAGTAAAGTCACGCCCTTAGGGTAGACACTTAGATGTAAGAGTAAAGATCATTGGACTGGGGAAGTCCTGACGTCGGTGCGAGGAGGCTTAGTGAGTAAATTGAGGATTGCATTGGAGATTCCTTTTGTGTAAATTGACAAGCCAAGTGTAATATTATTCGGGAAGAAAAGAAGGAAGCTTTTACCTCCGTTTAGTTCACTCTCGTAAAATAACATTACCTCCTTCCTACAGATGAAAATAAGTAATGGAACTTGAGTAATTAATCTACATAAAGACAGTGAGGAAAAGTGGAAGTGAGAAACGAAATACAATACTATAGAAGGGAACAGTATTTACTACGGAGGTGATGGAGGTAACAGTGGTGGTAAATGTGGGAATCGAGCCCTTGCCTCCGAAGAGACTGAAGGTATGACTACAGGTGGTATTTTGAGGCACGTGATTCATACCTCGAATGTCAATATTCTCAAATTCGCAGGTGTTGAAAGCACCTTGGGAGCTAATAGGTTTCTCAGTTTGATCGATAGTTTAATTGTCACTAAAAACATAAGAGTTAAAAAAAAAAGGAAAATGTAGATTTTAAAAGAAAATGTAGATCCTGCGAAGGGCAGGGCTAGGTTTGTAATAAATTTCCAGTAAATGGAAGATATCAAAGTGTGATCAGAATCCTACCAGGTCTTTGGTTAGAATGATAAGGAAAGTGAATCAGACTCATAAAGAAAGTGAATCAGACACATAATACTTAGCAAGATTAGACAGATGGTCTAAGAATATGAATTCTATGTTGAAGGATTCAGATTGGATATAAAGATCTAGTGACAAAATTAAAGTTTTTTAGATAACTAAATTAGTGGCCCTCGCATTGTTTACAAACAGCTCTGACGAAATAATGACAAAAAGCTGCATAAAGATATTAAGACATCAATTCATTTAAGGGAGGTAGATTATCTTCTTCAAAGTTATAGTGGATCTAAACAAGTTAGTCCATATGTGCTATCAGTGAGAATGCAACAACAGAAACAAACTAGAAAGTTTAGAAGTAATTATAGAAATAGAGGATCTGAAGCTAGAGTAAGAAGTACTTCAAGGAATGCTAGAATTGAATCTAATACCTGTCAGCATAAAGCGCAAGAGTGTTATTGTGAAACTATTTGTAGAAATTGCAAATACGAGGGTCATGATCAATATCATTGTAGAAACCCACCTTTCTGTTTGTATCATCAGAGGATTGGACATAGAATACAGGAGTGTAGAAAAAAATTCTTATGCACCCAGAAATAAGGCGAAAACCCCCAGACACAGAATAAAACAACACTACAGAAATACCAATAGAAATACACATAGGAAGTATTGTGTTAGGGATGTGAGTGATAGAAGGATGAGAGAAAACCCCAACATCAAAGATAGTTGTAAACTGACTATAACAATTGGAAGAACTTCTGTAGGACCTCTTATTGCGGGTAGAGTGTTCAATAAACCAGGAGCGAAATTCTTGAAACTAATCCATTACTCATTGCAAGGAGTAACTGGAAGTCGGTTAAAAATATTAGGTAAGGTTGAATTAGAAGTCATCTTATATAATAATCAGCATTTGCACTTTCCAGTGATAGTTGTAGAAAAATCAGTTTTCCCAGGATTTGCAACTATAAGAAAAGAGAGCATGGCCACACGTCCTACTGAGTTAGGGATCTTAGTGAAATCACAGTTAATCCCATTTTTAAACCAACCAGACTTAAAGCCAGTAACATGAATAAAAAAATCTCTAGAAATAGGAAAGATAACAATTATATTTTACACAGCGGGGCAGATGGTCCAGACCAACAGAAAATAAAGTCTCATATAGTGAACCCAACTCAGATGTTCCAGAAATCCAAGAAATGACGAATTCATCAACTTCAAATGAAACTTTGCTAATTGTGGAAGGTGGCGTAATAAAGTCAACGTTATTACACTCCAGAGCAATTGACAGGCTAGAAGCGCAGTTGAAAGGAGTCACTGTAGACTCTGAAATTATAACCATCTCAAATTTAAATAGATTAAAAGGTTTGAAATTGAACTCAGGGATTTATAAGTCAAATAAGAACATAGTAGAAATATTAGTGATTAGTACTTTAAAGATATAGTCTTAACAAAAGGTACATAAATAGGATGTTTTAGAGTTTGTACAAAACCCATTAAGATTTTAAATGAGAGCACTAAGGAGGTGGAATCACATTTGTCATCAATCTGCTCAGTTCAGAAAGAATCAGAACTGGAAAAGAAATACAAGAATCAACTAAAATCTACTTGTTGTCCTGAGTTGGATGAAAGCTTAGTTGCTTTACTCTTGAAGCACAATAAAGCAATTGCTTTGCCGGGAGACGCCTTGGGTAAAAAGCTGTTTTAAAACATCAGATCAAATTAAAACCAGGGACTCAGCCTATTTCTATGCCTGTCTACAGATTACGACATTCTAAACTAGCCATCGTAAATGAATTGATCACTGATATGTTATCGTAGGATATTATTGAACATAGTAAAAGTGAATGGAACTTCCCTCTGACTCTGGTGCCAAAATCAGATGGTACCATGCGTCCAGTTATTGATTATAGAGAATTGAATACGCAGACCATACGTGACCGATTACCATAACCGTTGATAAGGGAAATACTTAGAAGCTTGGGAACTGAGAATAGGTATTTCAGCACTATAGATATCAAGTCTCCTTTTTGGCAAATAGGGTTCCATGAAAACTCCCTAGAATTCACAGCATTTTCTACTCCAACAAGACACTATGAGTTCAAACGAATGACATTTAGGTTATATACTAGTCCATTAACTTACATGAGATTAATGAATACAGTTCTAGGTGGATTGTTAGGAAACACTGGCTGTATATTTCTAGATGATATTTTAATAGTTTCCCAAACAGCGGCTGAGCACTTTAAGAAATTATTTTTGGTATTCTCAAGACTAGTTGAAGCAGGATTGGAAGTGAAACTGGAAAAATTTAAGTTTTCGCAATACAGTGTTATATATTTGGGACATAAGATAGACAGGTATGGACTTAGTACAATAAATTCAAAGGTTGAACCAGTAGAGAATTTTCCAGTTCCAAACAATGTAGAAAAAGTTAGAAGTTTCTTAGGATTGATAGGATATTATAGGAAATTTATCGAAGGATATCCAGACATAGCTAATCCATTAAGTTCTTTGTTGAGGAAAGACTCAAAGTTTATGTGGGGACCTACATAACAGCAAGCTTTTGACCAGTTTAAAGATAAACTTACTAGTTCTCCGGTTTTGTTATTTCCAAACTATGATAAGGAGTTACTGATGCGTCTGATATAGGGTTATGAGGCATACTGATGCAAGAGAGAAATGAAAATTTGAAACCAATAACTTACACATCTAGACTTTGCAATAGTGTGGAGAGAAACAGCTCTGTAACAGAAAGAGAAACCTTAGCAGTGATATATTCATTAGAAAGTTTTAGAGGTATGGTACTGGGATATCCAATCAGAGTTTAGACTGATCATACAGCTATTCAGAACTTATTTAAGCATAAGAACCTTAGGGGCAGATTAGCCAGGTGGTTTGCTATACTTCAATACTATGAGGTTAGGTGTGAGAAAATTCCGGGTACAATCTTGAAATATTAGCCAACCAACAACAGGGTTGATAGATTTTGTCTTAAGTATAGATGAGCTAATAACCTTATATGAGGAAATTATAATAATGGAAGAGAGAGATGATAAGACATGGGAATCAGCAGCATAGTATTTGATGAATCCAAGAGGAAATCCTCCAAAACTAATAAAAGGGTATAAGATAGGGGAATTCCATTTGACTATTGAGCTTTTGTATAGAAAAACATTTGTAAGTGGAAAGATATTTCTAGAGACCCGGTGAATCGGTTGGTAATACTACAAACTCTTGTACAAGGGGTATTGAAGTTACTTCATGATATTGATTGTAGTTCACATTCAGGAAAATATCTTATAGACAAGCACAACATGAATACTTTTGGCTAGGTACAAAGAAAGATATATATAGTTATAGAGAAAACTGATATGTGCAAAGGTGAAAGGAAATACACCAAAACCTGCTCCTGTGTTACCCTATTTCATTCCGCAGAAACCTTGGGAAAGAGTTCACATAGATACATTAGAGTTACCTATGTCTGAAAATGAATATAAATATGTATTGGTTGCTATTAATTATCTTTCAAGATTTTGTATTTTACAACCCATTCCAAATAAGAAAGCTGAAACAATTGCTTCAGTAATCTATGATCAGATAATCTATAATTTCACTACACCTAAGATCTTAGTTTCAGATAATGGAACTGAATTTAATAACAAAATCTTGGAAGAATTATGTAGATTATTTAAGATTCAAAAAGTCAACATTTTAGTGAATCATCCTCAGAGCAATGGAGTTGTAGAGAGGTTAAATAAGAAAATTATTACATGTCTTAGAGGTATGATAAGTCCTCATAGTATAACTTGGGATACTTGGATTCCTTATGTTAAATGTATCCTAAAAAAAAAAAAAAAAAAATTAACACAGCTACAGGACAAACACCTCATTTTATTATTTTTGAGAGGACAAAGTTCTTCCATGTGAAATCTTGATTGCAGAGCAAAAATCTGTGCATAATATAGGATACATACATTTCAAGCTATACGTCAAAGAGTTAGGGAACACATGCAGGAGTATACACAAGAGATGAAGAAGTAACAACACAAAATAACACATATAATAGAATTAAGAATAGGAGATTTACTCATGGTCAAATTACATACACCTCATAATTAATTTTCACCGAACTACTGAGGTCCATATAGGATAATTGATTTTGCAGGTGGAAGTAAATACAAGATCTTACACTTAGAAATTAGGGAAGTATCAATTTGGCACTTAGATGATATAAAGAAGGTTAGAATACAATTTGATGGTGAAGATACATGTGACACTGAGATTAAAAACACTCAA
>NC_134813.1:6593386-6605886 GCF_046742065.1 Oratosquilla oratoria
CCATTTATTTTTGATAACTCTTTTGTATATTTTTGCAATTATCTTTTTTTTTTTTTTTTTTTTGAGTATGTACCCATCCTGTGTACGTCATCGATTTCTGTATCCAGATTCTGTCCTTCGTCTTGAACCGCTTTTAGTATCTCCTTCGCAATTTCTTTCTCTTCCTTTTCTCTTTGGTATTTGTGTACATTGTGTTTTTCATTGATACCGTAAACCACAATGCATTTCTTTTTGTCCACTGTGTCTCTCACCCAATTTTCCTTTTCTTTGATCACCTTGATCACTGTTTCCTTTGTATTCTCTTCTACCTGCTGCTGTACTATTTCTTTGAATGAGAGTTTTTTATTTTCGCGTTCCCTTTTCCCCTGATTTTTTTTGTTTTCCGTTCAGATCAGTCTCTTTGATTCTTCCATCTTTTCAGTTACTGCATGCAATTGTTCTTTGACCTCATTTGTATTTCTAACCTCGATTTCCTTTCTTTCATTTTCTCTTTTTATTGCACTTAGTTCACTCTTTAGCTCGTTTAATTCTCTTATTATCACCTCGTTAGTTGTGCGTTAGTTGCGAAGCTTTATAGTCTAATCTAAATCAATAAATTTATCTGCTAAGTTGTTAATTTCTCTATTCCTTCTTGCTCTACTAATCCTAAAACCGCTATCAGTGTCCATGGTTTTCTTCATTATTTCCACTTGCCTCCTAAATCCCGAGAAATAATCTTCACTGACGTACCTGTTAGTCGTCTTCGGAGTATCATTTAGACTTTTTTTTTCGTATCACTCCCCACGGGGACTCAATTCTGGATTCATCCAGTCCTCTCTTGGTTGATTCGTTAATTCTTACTTCTTCCTTGTTGCTTTCCATATTGTGTTAAACTATTTACCCAAGAACTGCCGGTCCCAAGAAAACATATTGTTTCACCCCAAATGACAACAAAGAGTTTTCCTGTTGTGGCAATAATGCGCTAGTTCGGAGCAATCGGAGGGCTAATTCGAAGTTCGGAGCAGCTTTTGATACCTCCTTCCTCTTCGACTACTTACGATTTGTGTGTGTGTGTGTGTGTGTGTGTGTGTGTGTGTGTGTGTGTGTGTGTGTGTGTGTGTGTGTGTGTGTGTGTGTGTGTGTGTGTGTGTGTGTGTGTGTGTGTGTGTGTGTGTGTGTGTGTGTGTGTGTGTGTGTGTGTGTGTGTGTGTGTGTGTGTGTGTGTGTGTGTGTGTGTGTGTGTGTGTGTGTGTGTGTGTGTGTGTGTGTGTGTGTGTGTGTGTGTGTGTGTGTGTGTGTGTGTGTGTGTGTGTGTGTGTGTGTGTGTGTGTGTGTGTGGTGTGTGTGTGTGTGTATGTGTGCGTGTGTGTGTGTGTGTATGTGTGTGGTGTGTGTGTGGTGTGTGTGTATGTGTGGTGTGTGTGTGTGTGTGTGTGTGTGTGTGTGTTGTGTGTTTTGTTTGTGTGTGTGTGTGTGTGTGTGTGTGTGTGTGTGTGTGTGTGTGTGTGTGTGTGTGATGTGTGTGTGTGTGTGTGTGTGTGTGTGTTGTGTGTGTGTGTGTGTGTGTGTGTGTGTGTGTGTGTTGTGTGTGTGTGTGTGTGTGTGTTGTGTGTGTGTGTGTGTGTGTGTGTGTGTGTGTGTGTGTGTGTGTGTGTGTGTGTGTGTGTGTGTGTGTGTGTGTGTGGTGTGTGTGTGTGTGTGTGTGGTGTGTGTGTGTGTGTGTGTGTGTGTGTGTGTGTGGTGTGTGTGTGTGTGTGGTGTGTGTGTGTGTGTGTGTGTGTGTGTGTGTGTGTGTGTGTGTGTGTGTGTGTGTGTGTGTGTGTGTGTGTGTGTGTGTGTGTGTGTGTGTGTGTGTGTGTGTGTGTGTGTGTGTGTGTGGTGTGTGTGTGTGTGGGTGTGTGTGTGTGTTGTGTGTGTGTGTGTGTGTGTGTGTGTGTGTGTGTGTGTGTGTGTGTGTGTGTGTGTGTGTGTGTGTGTGTGTGTGTGTGTGTGTGTGTGTGTGTGTGTGTGTGTGTGTGTGTGTGTGTGTGTGTGTGTGTGTGTGTGTGTGTGTGTGTGGTGTGTGTGTGTGTGTGTGTGTGTGTGTGTGTGTTGTGTGTGTGTGTGTGTGTGTGTGTGTGTGTGTGTGTGTGTGTGTGTGTGTGTGTGTGTGTGTGTGTGTGTGTGTGTGTGTGTGTGTGTGTGTGTGTGTGTGTGTGTGTGTGTGTGTGTGTGTGTGTGTGTGTGTGTGTGTGTGTGTGTGTGTGTGTGTGTGTGTGTGTGTGTGTGTGTGTGTGTGTGTTTTTTTTGTTTATGTGTGTGATTCCCCTTGGTCTTCGATCAAGTGTTGGACTCATGATCGACAACTATTTCCCTTCCGAAAGAGAGTTCAGAGTTCCTATATGACCGATCTATGGGTAATGCTGTGAATTTACACGCACACACACCTCCAACTCCCCACCCATGAGAGTTGGAGTAACGACACGCAGCGCATCGATACTGAAATTATTTCAGCCCTGGGGGAGATTACACCCGGACCACCGTACTGGCAGCTAGGAACTCTACCACTGAACTCTATTTCGGAAGGGAAATAATTGACCACAATGCCGTCGCATATTCTAGTCTAGGACTTATCAGGGTGACCAATATTTTTTCAATAATTTCTTCGTCCAAATATGTAATGCCACTTTTATTGATCTTAGCAAGTTGTAGGATTCTCCGAAAATTTTGTTTATCTGTTTGTCATAGGACAAGTCGTTTGAAATAATTATCCTCAAATCTTTTTTTGGATCTCTCCTTCTTTACCTCCTTGGTTCCAATTTTATATTGTCCTGGTATTCTGTGTTTGCTTTTTCCAAACTCCATTATGCTACACTTCTTAATATTGAAGTCCATTTCCCATTTCTGATTCCAGTTCCATACCTTATTCAGGTCTTCCTGCAGTGATTCGCAATCCTTTTCAGTTTTTACTTTCCTTAACAGTTTGGCGTCCTCTGCAAAGAAGCACATGTAACATTTCACACCATCATCCATGTCATTCACGTAAATAGCAAACATTATTGGACCTCGCTTATGTTCCATGTTTCTACCCCGTACAGTGCAGAGGTGGAAGGAATGAACATGAGGGGGAGACCTAGGATGAGATAGATGGATGGGGTAAAAGGGGCATTGGGAAAGAGTGGAATGTCTGTTGAGGAAGGACGGGAAAAGATAGAAGATAGGGTGAATGGAGAATTTTTGCATATGGATGATGCTGTGATGTATGAAGGGGAGTGGGCGGGGGATGGGTGTGAGGAAGTGAGTTTGAGAAATAAATTGACGCAGCCCAAAGGGATTTCTCCCCATTTTCTACTTTTCTGCATGAGAGGACAGAGAGGGGGATTCAGCAATTTAGTGAAGAGACTTTCTGTGGATATGCTGTGTCTTGCGACACTGCTTCTGACCCAGGTCGGTTGGCAAAATACAGGGATGACCCGTCATCCAGGAGGTACCAAGATAATAGGGAGAGAAGAGCTTGAAGGGGAGTGGAGTATGTTGGGGATGGAATGGGTGGGAATGAGTTTTTATGCCTTTGTTTTTGGCTACTTTCCTTGTAAGGGGAAAAAAGCCTTTGGTATATGTATGTATTATTGTTATTATTATTACATACATACATACATACATACATACATATATATATATATATATATATATATATATATTTTTATATACATATATATATATATATATATATATATATATATATATATATATATCAGTATATTTTGGCAGTAAATTTTCTTGTAGACATGTCTTGTGTAGCCTGGGGAATATTCACCGATGATGGGGGAGGGGGGGTATGTAGATGGTCTATTGCTGCGTTGTTAGCTGTGATTAGTTTGTTAACCTTTACTTTGAGTTTGCTGGTGGGGTCACTGGAGATCTTCTTGAATTTTGTGGTGTCGGAAAGTATGAGGTTAAGCTTGGAAAGGTAGTCCTCTTTGTTCCCTCCTTTCACCGGAACTCAAACAAGCAGCCGTCGACTTGTGCAACAACCCAGACATCATAGTTCGACGAGCAGATAAGTCCTAAATATACGTAATACTGAACAAAGAAGACTACCTTTCCAAGCTTAACCTCATACTTTCCGACACCACAAAATTCAAGAAGATCTCCAGTGACCCCACCAGCAAACTCAAAGTAAAGGTTAACAAACTAATCACAGCTAACAACGCAGCAATAGACCATCTACATACCCCCCCCCCCATCATCGGTGAATATTCCCCAGGCTACATCTACAGTAATGTCAAGACGCATAAACCTGACGCCCCTCTCCGACCTATCATCTCACAGGTCACCACCCCTTCGTACCGTCTGGCCAAGCAAATCAATGGCATCATCACACCCTATATACCCAAGAAATACTCGTTAAGATCTATGGATGAGTTTTTAGATATCCTTCACAGTACAAAGCCCCAAGGAATCATGGCATCGCTTGATGTACAGTCCTTATTTCCCCACGTTCTAATCCTTCCTACGATAAACATTATTATGGATAATGTTTACCACCACCCCCAACTGCCCCCTCATAAAATTCCCGAGAGTATCTTGAAGCAGTTACTTATTGCTTGCACGACCGAGGCCCCTTTTAAGAGCCCAACAGGACATCTATTTTACCAAATAGAAGGCGTCGCAATGGATTCACCGTTAGGTTGTACCTTTGCAGAATTTTACATGTGCAACCTGGAAAACTCAGTACTTCAAAACCCTGACATAAGTCCACACCTGTACTGCAGATATGTTGACGACATTTTCGTGGAAATTAGGAACAAATCCCACCGGAGATCTCCAACAAGCCATGGAATCTTCCTCAGTCCTGAACTTCACATATGAGCTTAACCTACATCACAAAATCCCCTTCCTCGACGTCCTAGTGATTTCCCGAAATGACCGACATGAAACTAAAGTGTACAGGAAGGACACAGACATAGGACGATGCATGAATGCCGACAGTGAATGCCCCGATAGGTATAAGCTGAGCGTCATTCGAGCATATTTAAGACCTGCCTTTCGTAACTGTTCTTCTTGGGACTTACTTCACACAGAACTCTTGAGACTAAAGCAAATACTCATCAACAACAATTACTCAAACACTATCATAGACAAAGAAATCAACCTCTTTCTGACACGTACCCAAACTCAACAGGAACAAAAACTCACACAGACTATACACCAAATTTTCTTTAAGAATCAAATGACACCCGCATATAAAACTAACGAAAGGGTCTTAAAAGAAATTATCACAAGGAATGTCACATGTATCAACCCACAAGAAAAATTAGCCATAATTATATACTACAAAAACACAACCGTCTCTAGCCTGTTCATGAAAAATAACCTGATAAAAGATAACAACACCCTAAAGCAAGCGAATGTGGTATACCAATACTCCTGCCCCGAAGAAGGTTGTAAACTTCTACCTAACATGAATTATATTGGTGTTACCACTACTTCACTTAGCCGAAGGCTCACTATCACAACAGAAATCCAACAAGACAAGGCCTAGTTAACAATACCAAAATGCTCAAACACTGTAACAATCACAAAAAACTACACATCCTGGAGAAAGTCTACATTTCACAACACACCAATCATCAACATACAAACAAACACATCAGGCACCTTACACTTAAACAAAGAATACGTCACACCAGGACAAAATTCCCCTCGACAATATGACATATAACATCAACGGACACCTTGTCCAGCTCCCCCCCGCCCAGTCATTATGATCTGACTCGAACCTCTCCTAGCTCCACCTCACTGTCCAGCTCCCCCCCCCCACCAGTCATTATGATCCGACTCGAACCTCTCCTAATTCCACCTCATCTTGTAACCCCTTAGCATACTTGACATGGACCTTTTCCTGTCATTTTATCTGCCTGAAGATGGTTTTATGTAACAACCGAAAGCTTGCAATTGTATTTATATAATTAGTGTCAATATACCATGGATCTCGGTAGACTTGTGTTTAATCTACCCCTGGACTATAAGAAACATATAAGAAGAATAGAAAAAACAACTAAGAAGATAGTTGAAACTGACTTAGCACTGGTCTTTAACAAGACATATATATGTATATATATATATATATATATATATATATATAAATATATATATATATATAAAGATTGAAAGATGTTACTGAGCTTGTTGTTTTATCAACATTGATATTGGCCTTGTTTATTAAAGCAGAGATATTGTCTGCAACTGGCGTATTAGGTATTATAGTTCTCTTCGTACATTCCTCTTTCTTCTCTGTTTTTTTTTTTTTTTTTTTTTAATCTTGGAGGTGGAAACAATAAGAAAAATATTTTTTTCTTTAGGAAAACGACAAATAGTAATAATTATGTACACTTTTATTTTGCTACGGATGAGAAAACCAAAATAGGAATTATCATAGGTTTTTACCTTTGAGGTTTGAGGATATTTCAAAGGAGCATTTGGATGAGGAATTTAATCAAATGTTTAACGTTTTCTCTAAACATTAGTACTCAAGAAGAAAGCTGAAAATATCTATAGAAGAAAAGAGGTGAAAGAGGAACGTGCAAAGAGAATTATACTACCTAATGCCTCAGTCCATGTACTGCTGTGGGACAAAGCTCAGTTAATAAGTGATCAGAATGATGCTTTGTTTACAGCGTTCCAAGAATTTGCTATTGCCGTTGAGGCAGAAACTGAGATTTGCGTATTTGACATAGACTTCGCTCGTGAAGCGATTTGAAGATGTGCCTACAAGGATATCTAAGAAGGGGAGGGTTGCGTTGTTGCGTTGATTTTCGTAAGTGTAGTTAAGGGGTGAGTGGTTCTTCAACATGTGGGAGAGGTGAATAAATGCTTGGGAAGTCTTTGCGCTTATGAATAGATCATCGACATATCGGAAGTAGATGGAGGACTGCATGTTGAGGTGGTCGTTGAAGATTTTCTCTTCAATGAATCCCATATAAAAGTTGAAGGGTGGGGCGGGGGGAATCCATCGTCACATCGGCGACCTGCACACCCATTTTCCCGTCTGGGGCGTAAAAAGAGGCTTCCATTGTGCGAATTTCGAGTTCTTCGAGGATTGCATCAGGAACGGCGAGGGGTATTACATGGAGTTACATAGACAAACAAATAGCAACAGACCTACTGGTCCCCACGAGGCTGCTTCGTTACTTAAACTAAATCTATCTAGAAGTAGAATAATGTTAGACAGGGATATGTAGTTAATGTCCCTATAATCTATCTATAAATAAAATATTTCTAGTCGGGGATTTGTAGTTAAGTAAATGTCGAGACGTTTTTTGAATACCTCTACAATGGAACAATTAATAACGATGTATTTATCGACCATTCCATAAATTGACAAAATGATTTAAGAAAGAGTATTTGGCCAAGTCTGTATGAAAACATTTACCTTCAATCTTGCATCCATTAGTCCTAGTTACGTTGGTGTCAGTTTTAAAATATTTTCCCACATCCATGTTTTCAATTCCTTTGATAATTTTGAAGACCTCAATTAGGTTCCCTCTCATTCTCCTTGGGATGTACCTTTTCTAACTTTTGAATATCCCTCTTGTAGTATGGAGACCAGAACTATACGCAGAATTCTAATTTAGGCCTGACTAGGACATCATAGAGAATAAGAATATTTTTTTCAATTCTGAACTCGAAGGCTTTTACTACAAATCCAATTAATCTGTTTGCAGTTCTAATAACCTCTGAGCAACATTTACTTAGTTTGAGATAATTTTAGATCACAACAACAGGTCTTTCTCTTGTTCTACAATAGCTAATTGTACACCATTCATCAGGTAGTTAGTCATGATATTACTATAACCAACATGAAGTACTTTACATTTATCTATATTGAAAAACATCTGGGAGTTTGCCGCCTATTCGCATAGTTATTCAAATCGTTTTGCAGTTCTTGTTGTTGTGTTATGGATGTCATCTTATTTGCAATTTGGTGTCGTCTGCGAATTTGGATAATATGCATTTTATATTTTCATCTAGATCATTAATATATATCAGAAAAAGTATAGGACCTAAAACTGAGCCCTGAGGCACTTCACTTGATACAATATGCCAGTCTGAACTTTTCCCATTCAGGAGAACACGTTGCTTACGATCAGACAGCCATTCTGAGCATGGAAGAAATGGCTGACATAATAGAGTTAAACAGTCAGCATTTTCTTTCATGTTCCTTCGTGGCTTGCGCACGTACAGCGCGACAGTCACGTGGCATGGAACGTGACTGATGTCTTCCACGACCTGACGCTTCTCTGCCAGCGTGACCCTGCTTGACCCGACCTAACTTAACCCAGTGCAATTATCTAATTACGCACCACGGGTAACTTACCCACGCGGTATATATAGCGGCTTCCGCTACATGTAAAGTCAGTAGCGTCCCTGTTGTAACTCTGCTACAAAACACCCCCGCCTCTAAGAAACCCCTCTCAATGGAATCCATGTTACACCCACCTACATCATGCCCTAACCATAAACCCAGACAAGCTACAAGACACATTTTAAATAAAAAACAGTCCCTTAATCGGAGGAGGCCGCTGGGACTCAATACAAGCTAAGGGAAAAAAATGTAAAGTCAGTTCAACCAGTTCACTCACTTCACTCGTACCTTACAATAAAGGAAGAAGAATTCACCCAAAACCACTTTCTCTTCACCATAGTAGCATCGCTACACTGGTGACCATCTGGAGTGACCACCATGGACCCGTCTCCCGTTGCTGCCGCCCCTACCACCGCTCCATCTCTTCCAACGGCCATGGGGGAACATTAAACCAAGCACAGCATACGTCGAGATGTTGCCCATCGCCCGCCTCCTACACACAGCCTTCAGATGTGACTCCCGCGCTCCCTAGCGCCAGTCCGATTTGTTCCTCGCAACGTTAATGTCGAAATAATCACTGCAGCAGCAGCGCCAGCCTATAGGCACCTACAACAGACGCTGGAGCACCGCAATCTGATGCACTGCAGTCCGGTATCTAACCTCTGGTAATCGCCACGACTCCTGGAGCTTCGTCCTGGCAAACGTCAGGATACCTCTCCTCGATGATGACTTTCCCATTTATTACAGGTTACTGGTCAACGTCACCAACATCCATCTGGTCTACCCAATAGCTCCCGCCTTGACTGCCCTCCAAACCGCACCGCCATCGACGCTAGATATCTGACGCCCGACGCTCACCGCAGCCTTCTGTGGCAACCTCATCATGTCTCCAGCAGAGATGGTTCATCTCCACTCCACTGAAGACCGCATCGCAATCAATCACGGCTACTGCCATCAACGCTAGACATTCCTATCGCCCGACGCTTACCGCAGCCATCTGGGGCAACCTCAATATGTCTCCAGCGGAGATGACCAGTGGCCATCCCCTTGCATGCAGAATGCCCCCTTAAGCCAAGGCAAATTTAAGAGGGGAGTATTGTACAGCCGTGACAGTCACGTGGCATGGATGTCGTCCACGACTTGACGCTTCTCTGCCAGCGCGACCCTGCTTGACCCGACCTAACTTAACCCAGTGCAATTATCTAATTACGCACCACGGGTAACTTACCCACGTGGTATATATATAGCAGCTTCCACCGCATGTAAAGTCTTGCCAGTCCCGCTGCAATTTTGGACAGTCTGGCTGCCAGAGGAGTACAGGGGAAACTGTTACACTGGATAGCGGACTACCTCTCCAATAGAACTGCCAGAGTCCGTCTACAGGGAGTGGAGTCCTGCTATCACCCCCTGGAAAATGGTACACCCCAGGGTGGGGTTCTTATGTGGTGCCGTCGATTGATTAGTGTTTAACCAAGAGCACCTCCAATGGGAGTGATCAGAGATACCCACATAAGAACGATTTGGGAAATAAGAAATCAAGGTATACGCTGCCACCACCCAATCGTCTATATGGATATATCTGACCATAAATGGAAACTGCTCCTTGTTATTCACGTCTGACTCCGTCCCCTTTACTCAGGTCGTTCGGGGTTGGTTCTGGGTAGCGAAAAGGCCTATGCCCAAGTGGGGTAGTAAAAGAATATAAGAGAAGGTTTGCTATGTGTTAATTATTACACTGAAGCAAAAATATAGTAAGGAAATACAAAAGTATATTGTGGTTTTCTCCAACTAGACAATCTATTGATCCTTAAAATATGAAAAATATATGGGTATGCGAGATATTTAATAACACATTTTTTTTTTTTTTTTTTTTTTTTTTTTTTGCTTATGGGCATCATAAGTAAGGTCACAGGCACGTGGAAAAACGTAGTTATTTACGCTCCAACCTTCCGGTCACTGTATAAGTCTACTTACAATATTGTGTCTACCTTCAACCCCGTATTCTTATTAGAGAACGATCACAGACAGAATTGTACTCTAAGGATTACACTCTCATAGCTAATGTATATATGCGTGATACCGTCTAACTCCTTCCACGCAGTGTTTGTGGAGTACACTCCCTTAAACCTTTTTTTTTTTTTTTTTTTACCTGTTATCGGGATAGTTTTTGGCATCAGATTCAAAACTTAATACTAATAATAACTATCTACCTACTAAATCTGCACTATATCATTTAACTCACAAATTGACATTTATTTTCATTAATCTTACAGAACGTACCCATACCTGTTATCGGGATAGTTTTTGGCATCAGATTAAAATTTTAGCTGCGCACAAAAAAAAAAAAAAAAACGAGACGGCTATGTGTTCGTATCTATGGGTAAACTACTAACCTCCCTGTTGTATTATTTCGTAAAACTTAATTTCCCTTCTCAACACAGCCCCTAGCTGCTACAATCTCTCCCTAAACTATTTCTCTAGTGGAATCCTGAACTGAAAGTTGAGAATTTTTCCTATTACTCTTAAAATTAATGGCTCTAGTTTACGTCTCTGTCCGAACGTGTCAGTGACGTCACGGGTGGGCGGAGCTACGTTGCGCCCGCTATGTTCGAGAACATTCTAATGTCGCCTCAAAGATTAGTTGAACCAAAATCAGCTGAAATATATTTGTAGCTATCTCCTATTTTATGTTTTTCTTCAATGATTATAGTAAGGCTCTTTGCCAACACATCTTGATGGGCAGACATAGAATAGAATAAATTCATGGTCTATTAAGGCTCTATTTTCTACTTTGCTTCTTGGTTGAGTAAAACCGTCACGACGTCCATACTACCCAGTCTCTCAAGGGGTAGTAGGCAGAGGGATCAAGGCCAGGAGGACGCAAATGTGCCTCGACCGCGTTTCCTCAAAATGCGAAGAGCTTGGCCTCAAGACCTCGCCACCAAAGACTAAAGCCATGTGTTTTGGCACTAGCGTGACGCAGAGGGACAGGCTCCTGCTGCAGGGACATGAGGTAGAGTGGGTCAGCACGCACATATACCTTGGCGTCTGGCTTGACTCCAGGCTGTCCTTCCAGACTGAAGTTGCCTACATCCGGGAAAGGGCCCTCAGCCGGATTAACATATTGAAGTCCTTGGCGACCAGAGAGGCAGGTGCCAACAGCGCTGTCCTCCGGACATTCTACGTCAGCGCAATTCAACCGGTGATAGACTATGCCAGCAGTGCTCTAGCTGGTCTATCCGCAACACGGTTGGCTGGCTTGGAGGTAGTACAGAACCAGGCGCTGCGAGCAATACTGGGCGCGCCGCGCTGGACTCTAGTCGCCACTATGCAGCAAGAAGCGGGGCTGTTGCCTATCAGTGCGAGGATCTCAAGACTGGTGGTAGCCTTCGCCATAAGAGTCATTCAGAGGGAACATGACTCGTTCCTGCGGCGAAGGGTAATCAGCGCCCTCCAGCAAGATCCGGAACTCTTCCCGCAGAAGAGGTGGTCAGCGAGGGTTGCACACCGCATAAGGGACCTTCACCTGCATGACCTTATCCTTCAGAAGAGGAGGGATGTGCCGGTGGAAGGTTATGTGCAGTCTCCCCCCTGGGAGAATCCACCGGCCAGAATCAGTGTGATGGCGTCACGGCGCGGTACGCCGCTGCCGCGCCTGTGGGCGGATGCGGAGGACACAATGAGATCTGTCGCCCCGGACAATTGCGTCGTCTATTTCACAGATCCCGTACACAACGTGGGGGACTCATCCGTCGACTGCCAAGGACACTTACCTCGTATCAGCTGGGACGCCTCCTTCAAGTGCCGCCCCCCAGATGATACGGATGGGTTTGACTGTACTCACTTGCTGATTTTTTACTTATGATACATCACCAACTTAAGCCAAGAACTAATGCCTTCTCTTTTTCACCTAGGTAACTGTGCAGGATGCCTCGAACCGATCGGATGAGACACGACGGGGGCAAAGGATACCAACCACGTCGGCTGGGACGTCTCCTTCAAGTAACTGCGCATGATGCCTTGGCCCGACCGGATGGGACGCGACGGGTGCAGGAAACTAACCACGTCGGTTGGACCGGATGGGACGCGACGGACACAGAGGACACTAACCACGTCGGCTGGACCGTGGGGACCGACCAGGACCGTGCAGCACTTCAACAATCAACATGACTCT
>NC_134813.1:6610886-6625886 GCF_046742065.1 Oratosquilla oratoria
TATGCACCCTGTTTCACTTTCTCTAAAACACAAGCATGAACATTGTTTTTAACGTACAACAGAACACCCCCACCTTTCTTGTGGTTTCTATCCTGATGAAAGTATTTAAATCCCGCAATATTAAATTCAGCTTCGAACTCTGTACCATTTAACCATGTCTCAGTTATTCCTATCATATCGAGATTTTCGCTTTTGACATACGCCTGTATTTCTTGAAATTTGTTCCTAATACTACGAGCATTAAGGTACATGGTTTTAAGAAACTCGTGATTATTTCTTTTTGACACATTTTGAGTTTCAATAGCATGTCTTATATTATCATTTTGTTTTTTATTTATACCTTGCTCTATATAATTTTTTGGTCATTCATTGACATTCAATGCCTCATTAACATTTCTCCAATCAAAATTAACATTTCCCCCATCACGGACATCTGGTCGATCACGGTCATCCGATCTCTTTTGTATATTTTGTCCCCTACGTCACCGTGATTCACGCCGGTCTCCCGTCGTTCATTGACATTATGTCCGGCATTCCTTCCTAAAATTATATTTTGTCCTCCAGTGACATTCTATCCTACCATGATATTTTTTCCTTCACTATAATTACATCCCATCGTGATCTTTTGTCTTCCATTATCATTACATCCTATCATGATATTTTGGCCTTCATTGACATTCTGTCCGGTATCCCTTCCTAAAATTATATTTTGTCCTCCACTGACATTATATCCTACCGTGATATTTTCTCCTCCATTATCATTACATCCTATCGTGATATTTTGTACTCCACTATTATTACTTCCCACCGTGATCTTTTGTCCTCCACTGTCATTACATCGCATTGCGACATTTTATCCTATGACATTACATCCTAATGTAACATTTCGTCCTCTAGCAACATTATATCCTAAAATTATATTTTGTCCTATACTGGCACATTGTTCTACATTAATGCTATACTCTACACTGTATTCCCAAGTATATTCTATTTCCCCTTCCCTTTGGGCTTCTACCCTAAAAAAGGAGCTAATTCATTACAAACTCCCACAATGAGGTTTGTAAGAACATCTTTGCCTCTGCGGGTAAGGTGGATCCCATCAGAAGCGTAAAGGTCATGTCGCCTAGAAAAGAGATACAAAGGATCAAGAAAGTGGTATCCCAATTGTGTGCACAACTGCGATATCCTATCATTGATCCCTATGGCTCTACTGTTCCAACACGGGCCTGCGTAGATCCTCGGGAGGATCCCACAGACTACGTGAAGGCTCCTACGTTCCTTCATCTCCTGAAGGAGGACCTTGTAATTCCGAACAAGCTCCTCTGATCTCACCCTACCTACATCGTTACTTCCCGTATGAACAATCGTACACACACACGCGCGCACACACACACACACGCGCGCGCGCGCACACACACACACACACACACACACACATATATATATATATATATATATATATATATATATATATGTATGTATGTATATATATCAGACAATCTCCTTGACAGTGGCGCACGGGATTCGAACCCGCTGCATCTGGACCCAAACTTCCAAGACACCCACCTAACTCCGCTCGACTATCGACGGTATAAAACCATGAGAACTCATAGTCAATCTGACTATCGAGATTGGGGAGGGCGCTCACTGCACCCCATTTACCCCATTTCACCCCAAGGCCAACCGCACACGTGGGAGGGGTAATGACCTGAACGAATACCTTTCAGGCTTATCGGCAACTTAACTATATGAGAAATTCGCTAGTGAACAGCAACATCAATCAGACAATCTCCTTGACAGTGGAGCACGGGATTCGCACCCGCTGCATCTGGACCCAAACTTCCAAGACACCCACCTTACTCCGCTCGACCATCGACGGTATAAAACCATGAGAACTCATAGTCAATCTGACTATCGAGATTGGGGAGGGCGCTCACTGCACCCCATTCACCCCATTTCACCCCAAGGCCAACCGCACACGTGGGAGGGGTAATGACCGGAACGAATGCCTTTCAGGCTTATCGCCAACTTAACTATATGAGAAATTCGCTAGTGAACAGCGACATCAATCAGACAATCTCCTTGACAGTGGAGCACGGGATTCGCACCCGCTGCATCTGGACCCAAACTTCCAAGACACCCACCTTACTCCGCTCGACAATCGACGGTATAAAACCATGAGAACTCAGTCAATCTGACTATCGAGATTGGGGTGGGCACTCACTGCACCCCATTCACCCCATTTCACCCCAAGGCCAACCACACACGAATTAGCCACATATACAGGCCAAAAACATTATCATTAGCAGACGACAAACTGTTGTTTCAAGAACTGTCTAGTTTCTGCAACCGGGATTTATTGATAATGGGTGATTTCAATTTTACTGACATTGATTGGATGACCCTTGAACATGGCCATATAGGTAGTCGCTTGTTTGATTTTCTTGGTGACAATTACTTAATTCAGCATGTAAAAGAGCCCACAAGATATGGAAACTTACTCGATCTTTTGATCACTAGCCGCGAAAGCATGGTAACTGATGTAGAAGTCGGTGAATCTGTTGCAAATAGCGATCACAACCTAGTTAGATTCAAACTCCTAAACAATTTTAGAATAGATACTTGTGTTTCTAAAATACCCGATTTCAGTAAAGCTCAGTTCATAGAACTACGTCAAGAGCTTCAGCTTACAGATTGGGAGGCAAAATTAAACGAAAGACCTGTAGATCAGATGTGGGAAATATTTCAAAATACGCTCACTAAGATGATTCAAACTTACATTCCTTTTAAGGACAGACGTCCCCCAAATCAGGCTCGCCCAAAGTGGCTCGACAAAGAAACTGAAAAAAGTATTGCTAAAAAGAGACAGGCTTATAAGAAATATAAGTGCTCGGGTGCATCTAATGACTATGAAAGTTATGTATCGATACAGAGAGATTTAAAAAAGACAATAAGACAAAGAAAACGACAATACGAAATGAACATCGCTGAGAAATCCAAAGAGAATCCCAAAGAATTCTACAGTTACATTAGAGATAAAAAGGTTGTTAGGAATCACATTGGTCCACTATTATCTGCTGACGGTCAACTTGAATATTCAAATGAAGGAATGTGTAATATCTTAAACAATTATTTTAGCTCGGTATTCGTAAACGAAACACCTCAAGGTGAATTCCAAACTGAAACCTGTGAAAAGTCTAGGGTAAACTTACTCGGTACGGTAAATATAACAAAAGAAAAAATTAAAAGGTGTATAGACAAACTCAAAGTTAATAAAACACCAGGGCCTGACGGTTGGCATCCAAGAATCTTAAAGGAAATGAAAAATGAGATTGTTGTTCCATTAGAAATTATTTTCAAGAAATCCATCATATCCGGAGATGTCCCCAGAGAATGGAAGCTAGCTAACGTTACTCCCATATTCAAAAAAGGTGACAAAAAGAAACCAAATAACTATAGGCCTATAAGTTTGACTTCAATCGTAGGAAAAATAATGGAAACTATCATCAGAGATGCTATCGAACATCATTTAGAAAGTAACCGTTTGATAAATGATAGCCAGCATGGTTTCAGACGGAAACGTTATTGCGTGACTAACTTACTCGAATTCTACAACACAGTTATCTCGAATTATGCAAAAGAAACAATATAGATTTAGTATATCTAGACTTTGCAAAAGCTTTTGATACCGTCCCACACGAAAGACTACTTACTAAATTAGCTTTGCATGGAATAAGTGATAGCCTATTAGGTTGGACTAGTAATTGGTTGAAGGGTCGAAAACAGAGAGTTGTTTTAAATGGAAAAACTTCTGGATGGAAAAGTGTTGCAAGTGGAGTTCCTCAGGGTTCGGTTCTTGGGCCACTTCTATTCATAGTAAATATAAATGATATAGACCATGGACTAAAATCTACTGTTTCCAAATTTGCTGATGATACAATACTGCGCGCAGTGGCAAATGATCACTCAAACCAATTAGATATTCAAGAAGATTTAGATCAATTACAGCAATGGTCTGAGAAGTGGCTAATGAAATTTAACACAAGTAAATGCAAGGTAATGCACATAGGTAAAAATAACAGTAAGTACGATTACAAGTTATTTGGAAATTCGTTAACAAAAGTGGATAGTGAAAAAGATCTCGGCGTAATTATCAGTAACGACCTCAAATCATCCAAGCAGTGTATTTCAGCCTCTGAGAAAGCAAATAAGATTCTAGGACTGATTGCACGATCTTTTGATTTCAAAAGTCCATCACTCATTAACAAGCTATATAAATCGTTAGTTCGTCCACATTTGGAATATGCTGTTTCTGTATGGTCACCGAATCTCATTAAAGACATTGACAGATTGGAAAGAGTACAACGGCGAGCCACAAAACTGATTCCAAATATCAAAAATAAATCATACGAAAATCGACTAAAACATATGAATTTGTTTTCCCTAAAAAAGCGTAGACTCAGAGGTGACTTGATACAGGTCTTTAAAATTCTAAAGGGAATTGACAACATCAAAAGTGACCAAATTTTCACATTGAATGAGAATCAGATAAGAAACAATGGTCTCAAACTGTCCGGAAATAGATTCATTTTGGAAGTAGGTAGAAACAACTTTGCCAACCGTGTAGTTAATGAATGGAATAAGCTTCCTGCACAGGTAGTGCAATGTAGTTCAGTTCGAAGCTTTAAGAATCATTTAGATAAATACCTAAGTAAGATGCTGTAATGATTATAATTTATTTTATATTATTTGTTTTTGTTTTGTTATCATTTGTCTGTCTGATTTTTATTTATTATTAGTTATATGTCAATTTATTATTATTTACTATTTACCTCTTTGTTTATTATTTAACTATACCTATGCATTTATTTATGTATTTTATTTGTTATTTACATTATCATAGTTTTTATTTATTATCTTATCATTAATATGATTTTTTTTTGCATCCGACCTAGATATGGATCAAAAGGTCTCCTTTCGGCATGCTCCGCCTTTGTAATCCTTTGTAATCACGATGAAGGCGTCCTCTACCCCTTCTTTCTTGTACCGATTGTAGGCCAACCTTTTGTTGTGGACAGCAATCTTGCAGTCCTCTGTCCACCAAGGGGGCCACGCCTTCCCTGACCTGTGCTGATGGATGGGATTGCGTGTATAGCCGCTGCCAGAACTATGCCAGTGAACTGTTGATTTAAACTGTCCATCGAGGTGTCGAGGTCTAGGCTAATTTCGTTGTTGTTTAAGAACTCTTTGTATGCAGTCCAGTTTGTCTTTTGAAGGTTAAGGTTTCCTTGCAGTGGAGGCAGGTGGACTACAGGTGAGAGGTGTATGGAGACGCAGATAGGGAGATGATCTGAAGACAAAGGGTCCCTATGTGTGGACCAGTCCGGTGGCTCCCGCTAGGTTTAAGGACACGAAAGATAAGTCGATGGCTGACTTACTGTGCCCTACCACGTCTGGAACTCTGGTGTGGGTGCCATCGTTGAGGAGGACCATATCCACGAAGTCTAACTGTTGAGGCTAGTTCAGGAGAGGAATGGAGATATTCGTCTTCCCATAAGGCGTCGTGACGATTAAAATCCCCCACCACTACCCAGTTGTTAGAGAAAGTTCCAAGCCATTCAAAGTGATTAGTCGTTTCTGGACTGTAAAAGTTTAATATGTTAATGGTCTGGTTTCCTTTCACCTTGACAGAAGAGACCGTACCATATCTTGCCTCCAGTGGAGGCCCAGGCAAGGTTCCGACTTGGGCGGCTCGGCCTACCTTTGCCTCGCCTGAAGCATCGGTCCCATAGAAGGGCGGGTAGTGGTAGCCTGGCAGAGTTGGTAGCTGGAGAGGGCGTTTCCGAAGTGATTGTAGTGCAATTAGCAGATTACCCGTGATCTCTGGCCTTTTAAATGGTTCAGTGACCTGATGAGGAGAGGGGTTGTGTGAAGGGGGAGGAGGAGGAGGAGGAGGAGGTGGAGGGAGAGGAGAAGGTGAAGGGGGAATGGGACTGGGTTGTGCTGAGGGGGAGGAGGAGGAAGAGGCGAAGGAGTGCATTCTATGACTGTACAGGGCTATGTTAGATGTTAGGTCGCATTGCAAATTGATGGAGGGGACTTTTTCTCTAATGTGCATGACCTCTAAAAGTTGGAGCTTTCTGGAGTGAATTCATAAATTACATTGGTTCTTTGTAATGCTTCCAGCTTGAATATGTTATTCTTCATGACCAGTGAAGATGCTTTGTGGTGCAAATTTTGAATCATTCTTTCATGGAGTTATGTGGAATTTTGGGTGGTGGGAGATCACTATGATGATATACATAATCTAAGATGATATTAATAGTTCTTGTAGCATGAATTTCAGTAAAGAGATTTTGGGCGTCTAATGATGCTATGGACCCTTTGGCCTGGTTGGCGTACAAAAAAGATGAGAAAGTAGTTAAAGATATAATAAAGAGAAATTGCCACCCCGTAAAAAAGGATGATGAAATAAAAGTCGTCATATACTATAAAAATCCCAAAACATCTTCACTAGTCATGAATAATAACATGTTCAAACCGGAGGCATTGCAAAGGACCAATGTAATTTATGAATTCACTTGTCCAGAGGAAGACTTTGCACTTCCAGCTAGTGATATTGGTCATACCCAATGCACGTTAGGTAGAAGATTATCGTACCATCAGCAAACAGGGGCGACAAAAGAACATATAAAGAAATACCATAACATTGGAATCACTAGCGAATTAATATCTAAACATACCAAATTCATAGGCCATCATAACAACTCCAGAAAGCTCCAACTTTTAGAGGCCATGCACATTAAAGAAAAAGCCCCCTCCATAAATTTACAATGCAACCTAACATCTAATATACCCCTGTACAATCATAAAATGCACTCCTTCGCCTCTTCTTCCCCCTCCCCCTTAGCACAACCCAACCCCATTCCCCCTTCACCTTCTCCTCTCCCTCTTCCTCCTTCTTCCCCTCCACACAACCCCTCTCCTCATCAGGTCACTGAACCATTTAAAAGGCCTGAGATCACGGGTAATCTGCTAATCACCTTACACCTTCCTAAGCGAAGGTCATCCAGGGTCAAGATGTAGCCGCCAGCCATTTAAACGTTTTACCTAGGCATGTAGTAGTTATTTTTCGTTGAATTTAAAATGCAATTTTAATATGTTAAACTTAATTGTAATTCTAAGCTTTGATTTCTAGATATAATCTTGTATATGTCCAACCATAAATGTAATTCGAACTTGTAGTATCATAAATATTCATTGTATCTTTAAAACAGAAATAGCAGAAGATGTCTTATTAGAGACGAAACGTCGTGTGATAAAATGGAGAATTATAAGGAATTGGTTTATGCCCACCCTATTCAAGGGAAGAATATGATTAGAAAAATAGAAAACACACAAAAGAAAATTAACAACCTCCAAAACGCTGTCGCATTTAATGAAACACACACACACACACACACACACACACACACACACACACACACACACACACACACACACACACACACACACACACACACACACACACACACACACATATATATATATATATATATATATATATATATATATATATTTTATGAAGGTAAGACAGATGAGTGGAAAAGGTGGTAGAGAAACGCGGGTTAGAGCGAGAACACTATATTCCTGACGTTTCGACTACAAGTCTTCTTCAGACTGACAGACAACGTGTGTGTACAGCATATATATTCTCCTTATGGCTCATCCGGCTGGACGTTTCAGAATGTTGCATGCTGATTTGCCCGATACTCCCTCCTCCATAACCAATCTGGCGGCTGCAAATGACAGATTAACGAATCCTTCTCTGTGATTGCTGACCTTTCCCAGTGTTATGCATGCGGACTCGACCAGCTTTCTCATTCTTCTCTCTAGCCCGGTCCAGATAGGGCGTGCCTCTTCCCATTCTAGTAAATGTCCGTGCGTGTCCACATGCACTACCAGTGAATTTGAAGTCCTGTGATGTCGTAGGTCGTTCTTATGTTCTCTTAGTCTTTTTGTCAACCCCCATCACGTCTCACCATAATATGTTGCAGGACATCCATTGCATGGTATTCCGTACACTATGCTATTTTCATTGGTGTGTTGTTCTTGTTTGTTAATTAAGACGTCCTTTATTTTGCGCCCGGATTTATATGCTATTTGGATGCCTGCTTTAAATAACGTTTGGTCATGGCTTTTGCTTCCTTTGCGAACGGTACTACTAGATATTTTATTGAAGCTTTGTCACTTTTTGGTCTTGCGTAAATCTCTTTCGCTTTCTTTTTCAATTTGGATAGTAGTCCCGCTGGATACATAAGTTTGCGGAAGACATTAAATGTGTAGGACATCTCTTCTATATATTCTTTGTTGCATATCCTCAATGCTCTCAGATAGAAACCAATTATCCCTCCTGTTTTTGTGCGTGTGCTGTGATGGGATAAGTAGTGTATGAAGTCACCTTTGTTCGTGGGTTTTCTGTATACTGGAAACTTTACATCCATTTCACCCCGATGGATAACGGTGTCTAGGAATGGTAATTTGTTGTCTTTCTCAATCTGTACTGTGAACTGGATGTCTTTGTTCACTTCGTTAAGCATGCGGAGTTTATTGTTCATATCTGTTCCCTCCGGTACCACCACCAACACGTCATCTACGTATCGGAACCAAGGAAGAGGCTCACATTGGTTCCGATACGTTTCCCTACCACCTTTTTCACTCATAAATATACATACACACACACACACACATATATATATATATATATATATATATGAGAAATTCGCTAGAGAACAGCAACATCAATCAGACAATCTCCTTGACAGTGGTGCACGGGATTCGAACCCGCTGCATCTGGACCCAAACTTCCAAGACACCCACCTTACTCCGCTCGACCATCGATGGTATAAAACCATGAGAACTCATAGTCAATCTGACTATCGAGATTGGGGAGGGCGCTCACTGCACCCCATTCACCCCATTTCACCCCAAGGCCAACCGCACACGTGGAAGGGGTAAGGACCGGAACGAATCCCTTTCACGCTTATCGCCAACTTAACTATATGAGAAATTCGCTAGTGAACAGCAACATCAATCAGACAACCTCCTTGACAGTGGCGCACGGGATTCGAACCCGCTGCATCTGACATGTGTGTGTATGTGTGTATATATGTATGTATATCACAACTAATACCACAGTCGGACGAAAGAAAGAGTTGAGTAAGCGAAAATATATATTTCGATTGCTAACTGCAATCCTCTTCACTTACTCAACACTTTTTTTCGTCCGACTATGGTGTTAGTTGTGATTTACAAATGTGTTACTACGGCCAAGAAAACTCAGCTGTATTCCTCCATTCTAGCCTTTTAGATCACAGAATAGATTAGAGGAATGCAGCTACAGTGTACAATTCAAATTGTAGTTTCAAAAGAAAAATTATTGAGTCCTCACTAATAAAAAAAGTTTCCTAATTATAATACATCCAAAGGTCAATGGTCACCTGATGCTATAACTAGTATGGCGGTTGACAAGTTCATCTCTACAGGACGTAACGTCCGACCTCACTCGGGGCAAGTGACCTGAGGCTTACTGAGTCCCCCAATGCCCCTTCCTCCTCTGTATATAACCCCTTGTCTATGTACCCTATAATTGTAACTGCTGAAGAGGACCACAGTCAGTGGTCGAAATATACGGTTTTACTCTGTATCTCAGCTTATCTTTCTCCGAGAGTGGGTTTAAGTTTTATTTTATTCTTGTGTTACGACACCTACGTTACTTGAATTGATATATATATATATATATATATATATATATATATATATATATATATATATACACACACACACACACATAATCAACAACTGGAATTAACATTGTTGTACTACATACTTATTACGTAGCCTGCTGTTTTATTTCTCTAGTTTTTATTGCTTGAAACAACGTCTTCTCACTGTCATAGTTTTATATTGTTATAATCTTGTAGTAGCACAGCGGATAACCATAACAATTGTGCAAATTATGACTAAAGCATGCATTTTTTACTAGTGTTAGTACATCCCATAAGGTTCATTTTAAGATCGGGAGGTAAGTCAGATTTGACCTCTGAGGACCGTGAGAGGTCAATGACCTCTCGCGGTCCTCAGAGGTCAAATCTGACTTCATGACTGAATGACACACTATTCAAGGCAGCAATTCAGCACCTGAACCCTGGACAAGTACCTGTACTTGCTGCTGATCAGCCACTCTTCGCCCTTGCCAAGGAAATTCAGTGGACCTGGCCAGCTACACATGGAGAGGAACACTTTGTGATCATGTTCGGCGGTCTGCATATCGAGATGGGTGTGTTGAAGGTAAGTTCCATGATATACATTAATAGCCAGTGCTGTACATATGAGATACCAGTACATGAAGTAGTAACAATCTGAACATCATTTACATAATTTGTGTTTTGTTTCAGCTGTTGGGAGACTGGCTGGAGGACAGCGGTTGGACGAACGCACTGGTACAGGCCGACATTGCCAGGTCTGGGACAGCAGATTCCTTCATTCGAGCCAGCCATGTTACCAAGACCCGCCATGCACACCAAGTCACAGCTGCAACCCTCTACACACTACTCCAGCAGGCGTACAGTAAAGACTGCACACCGGATGATGGCAACACCACTCAGCCAGATGATGAGGTCTTTGAGGAGTGGTGCACACAGCGAGCAAAGGCCAGCATGCACTTTGACTACTGACTCAAGACCCTGTCACTGGAGGTTCTCTTGCTGGTATACATCCGATCACTTCGTGAAGGGAACTTTGAGCTCTATGTACAATCCCTGACACAGATCATGCCCTGGATGTTCGCCTTAGATCACACTAACTATTCCAGGTGGCTTTCTGTACACATCCGTGATATGGTGAACCTCATTGACAAACACCCAGATGTCCTGACAGAATTCAAGTCTGGGAAGTTCGTGGTACACATGACCAGCAACAAGTTCTCTGCCATGGCAATTGACCAATGTCATGAGCAGAACAACGCGTTGGTCAAAGGGTCTGGTGGAGCTATTGGACCGACAGAAAACCCTGGGGCACTCAGACGCTGGATGGTGGCAGGGCCAGAAATAGCCAGGATCACGACAGAGTTTGAAGAGATGGCGGTAAGAGGACATAGCGGTGCTCACGACAGTGGGCATCTTCATCATGACCAGAAACCTGGAGTGCAAGCAGCCTATATGAAGGATGTCAGAGCACTTATAGCAGTGTTTCAAGATATGGGGAATCCCTTCCTAGAGAACACTCAAGATCTACTGGTCCTTGACACGAGAGACATCATGGAAACCCCAGTGGCAGAAACTGTGAGGAAGATTGAGTCGCTTGGTGAGGAGCAATACACTAAGTTTGTTCAAGAAAGACTGGAACTATGCACGAAGCCAGTTACAGACAGACTGCCCCAGAACAAGTTGCCACTCTTCAGTCGGCCACATACCAAGACGCAGTCAAAGCAGCAGATGAAGAGTGACTGTAGTCTCTTCTCGAGGCTGTATATTGCATGTCAATCACGTGATGGCGATCTTGACCAGTTCTTCTGCCACGAGAACCAGGCAGCCCCACCTGCATTATCAACAGGAGGAAAAATGCGCCCTGCAGTCAAAGCAGATCTACTACACTGCCTGAAACCAGACCAACCAGAAATCACAAGCGCACCTGGGGTTGATGCCACAATCCTTGACGGAGCAGCTATTGTTCAAATGCTCAATCCTGTAGCGGCCAAGACCTTTCAAGAGTATGGGAACATAGTCTTTGCACCTTACATCTCCACTCTACTAGGAAAGGTCCACAGACTGGACCTCGTCTGGGATGTATATCTACCTGACAGCCTGAAAGGCACGACCAGAGAGAGGAGGGGCAAGGGCGTTAGGAAAAGAGTGGCTCCCTCTACCATCATGCCTAAGGACTGGAAGCCCTTCCTTCGTGTTGATCAAAACAAGACTGAGCTCTTTGGTTTCCTGTCACGAGAGGTCATTCGTCTTCCAATAGATGGCAAGGAAATGTATGCAACATGTGGAACTGAAGTCCTATGCTCTCCTGCCGAGTCCGACTTGACCAGCCTCGCACCATGTTTACACGAGGAGGCGGACACTCGCATGCTGCTACATGTGGCAGATGCTGTGCAGAAGGGAATGAGGAAGGTGGCCATACGCACTGTGGATACTGATGTTGTGGTACTGGCTGTGGCTTCTTTCAACAACATCTATCCTGACGAGCTGTGGATAGCTCTTGGTACTGGATCCAGCTTCCGGTACATAGCTGTTCACGAACTGGCTGCCTCCATGAACCCAAGACAATGTGCTACTCTCCCCATCTTCCATGCCCTCACAGGGTGCGACACTGTGTCTTCATTCGCTGGCAGAGGGAAGAAGACTGCCTGGGAGATTTGGAAAGTATTCCCAGAGGTGACTGATGCCTTTGAAGAACTCTTACGCATGCCAAGTGATGTGAGTGACGAGTCAATGTCACTGCTGGAGCGCTTCATAGTGCTGATGTATGACCGCACCAGTGACATTATGAAAGTCAACGATGCTAGGAAAGAGCTCTTCGCACACAAGTCTAGGGCTCTAGAAAACATTCCCCCAACGCAGGCAGCACTCCACCAGCACATCAAGCGTGCATCTCTCCAGGGCAACCGCTGGAACCAAACTCTGGTCCTGAATCCTGAGTTACCAAGCCCATCTGACTGGGGTTGGAAAAATGAGGACTCTGGGTGGCAGCCTCTTTGGACGACACTTCCAGAGGGATCAAAATCTTGCCACGAACTGATCCACTGCGGCTGCAAGAAGGGATGTACCGGCCGCTGCAAGTGCACCAAGGCTGCACTCAAGTGCACTGCATTATGTGCATGTTCGGGAGACTGTTAGTTAAGTGTGTACTATACATGTGTCTGAGGTCACTACCATCACTGTACTTTAAGTTTATATATAGCTTTTGTGCAATGCGCATTGAAAATTAAATTTACACAGATTATCTTACAGCACGATGTCATGCAGGCTGTTCTGAACACCACAATAACCTAAATGTATATTTCAATACATTTGTTTTCTGAGGTCATTGATTTCATTTTATGTCCAGAAAAAAAAATTGTGTTAGTACCAGCCACCACAAAAGTTATGATTTTTTCAAATTTGAATCCTTACGGTTTTTTCGTTTAAAGAGTGGGAACAAAACAGATTGCACCATTGGATTCAGCGTGGAATTCGCTATAAAGGTATGGATAGCAATTTGCTAATTTTGAATATTTTGTATTCTTTATTTGTGATAAACTAGAAAAATCGTTAATTTTCCAGATTTTTTTTAGAAAAACTTTTTTATAAAATTAAAAAAAAACAATTTCGAGAAAAAACTCTCTATACTTTTAAAGCGAATTCGACGCTGAATCCAATGGGGCAATCGGTTTTGTTCCCACTCTTCAAACAAAAAAGCCGTAGGGATTTGAATAGTGTGTCATTCAGTCATTAAGTCAGATTTGACCTCTGCGGACCGCGGAGGTCATTGACCTCTCACGGTCCTCAGAGGTCAAATCTGACTTAACCTCCCGATATTAAAATGAACCTTATGGTATCTACTAACACTGGTAGAAATTCCATGCTTTAGTCATAATTTGCACAATTGTTAAGGTTATGAAAGATTATCCGCTACACTATAGGACGTATATTTTCAGCAGAAATGCTGCTATACCCAGTAAACCGTAAATTGTTATTATTATTATTATTATTATTATTATTATTATTATTATTATTATTATTATTATTATTATTATTATTATTATTATTATTATTATTATTATTATTATTATTATTATTATTATTATTATTATTATTATTATTATTATTATTATTATTATTATTATTATTATTATTATTATTATTATTATTATTATTATTATTATTATATTATTATTATTATTATTATTATAATTATTATTATTATTATTATTATTATTATTATTATTATTATTATTATTATTATTATTATTATTATTATTATTATTATTATTATTATTATTATTATTATTATTATTATTATTATTATTATTATTATTATTATTACTATCACCATTATTACTATTATTATTATTATTATTATTATTATTATTATTATTATTGTTATTACTATTACTATTATTATTATTATTATTATTATTATTATTATTATATTATTATTATTATTATTATTATTATTATTATTATTATTATTATTATTATTATTATTATTATTATTATTATTATTATTATTATTATTATTATTATTATTATTATTATTATTATTATTATTATTATTATTATTATTATTATTATTATTATTATTATTATTATTATTATTATTATTATTATTATTATTATTATTATTATTATTATTATTATTATTATTATTATTATTATTATTATTATTATTATTATTATTATTATTATTATTATTATTATTATTATATTATTATTATTATTATTATTATTATTATTATTATTTATTATTATTATTATTATTATTATTATTATTATTATTATTATTATTATTATTATTATTATTATTATTATTTATTATTATTATTATTATTATTATTATTATTATATTATTATTATTATTATTATTATTTTATTATTATTATTATTATTATTATTATTATTATTATTATTATTATTATTATTATTATTATTATTATTATTATTATTATTATTATTATTATTATTATTATTATTATTATTATTATTATTATTATTATTATTATTATTATTATTATTATTATTATTATTATTATTATTATTATTATTATTATTATTATTATTATTATTATTATTATTATTATTATTATTATTATTATTATTATTATTATTATTATTATTATTATTATTATTATTATTATTATTATTATTATTATTATTATTATTATTATTATTATTATTATTATTATTATTATTATTATTATTATTATTATTATTATTATTACTACTACTACTACTA
>NC_134813.1:6628386-6635886 GCF_046742065.1 Oratosquilla oratoria
CAAGTGGAGTTCCTCAGGGTTCCGTTCTTGGGCCACTTCTATTCATAGTATATATAAATGATATAGACCATGGACTAAAATCTACTGTTTCCAAATTTGCTGATGATACAATACTGCGCGCAGTGGCAAATGATCACTCAAACCAATTAGATATTCAAGAAGATTTAGATCAATTACAGCAATGGTCTGAAAAGTGGCTAATGAAATTTAACACAAGTAAATGCAAGGTAATGCACATAGGTAAAAATAACAGTAAGTACGATTACAAGTTATAGTGAAAAAGATCTCGGCGTAATTATCAGTAACGACCTCAAATCATCCAACCAGTGTATTTCAGCCTCTGAGAAAGCAAATAAGATTCTAGGACTGATTACGCGATCTTTTGATTTCAAAAGTCCATCACTCATTAACAAGCTATATAAATCATTAGTTCGTCCACATCTGGAATATGCTGTTTGCGTATGGTCACCAAATCTCATTAAAGACATTGACAGACTAGAAAAAGTACAACGGCGAGCCACAAAACTGATTCCGAATATCAAAATAAATCATACGAAAATCGACTAAAACACATGAATCTATTTTCCCTAAAAAAGCGTCGACTCAGAGGTGACTTGATACAGGTCTTTAAGATTTTAAAGGGAATTGACAATATCAAAAGTGACAAAATTTTCACATTGAATGAGAATCAGACAAGAAACAATGGTCTCAAACTGTCCGGAAATAGATTCAATTTGGAAGTGGGTAGAAACAACTTTGCCAACCGTGTAGTTAATGAATGGAATAAACTTCCTGCACAGGTAGTGCAATGTATTTCAGTTCGAAGCTTTAAGATGCTGTAATGATTATAATTTATTTTATATTATTTGTTTTTGTTTTGTTACCTTTTGTATGTCTGATTTTCATTTATTACACAAGGTAACATTTTTTTTTTCAAAAGTTTTGTTTATTGTATTTTTTTAGATTTTATTAATCCATTTTTCCTGCTGATTTCAAATATGCAATTTTTTTTTGTATCATCGACCGTTATAGAAATACATATAATTTCAATGTTACCATGTATATTTTGGAATTGTTATGTGGTCTGCTACTAAATGTTTATCTAATTTTCTCTTTCAGATCAATGACTGAACTATTTACCTGTTAAGATGGCTACTAGAGGATGTGAAAATTCTCCTGATACATTTTGCTATGTGAGTGGTTATTATATTGGGAAAAAACAAGTACTACATAAGATCGTGAGAGGTGCTAAAGTGTGGATAGCGTACAGACTCTATTTTGGAATGCCCATGGGTGACCAGGACAAGCCATGGGCACTTCATGTGATATGTGGAAGCTGCCGATCTACTCTAGAAGGATGGCTGAGAGGTACAGGAAGGGCAATGCCTTTTGCCATTCCTAGAATATGGAGAGAGCCGAAGAACCATCACGACGACTGCTACTTTTGTATGATTGATGTGACGAAGTACAGGAAAGTGAAAGGAAGATAAGCTCTGCAGTATCCAGACATACCATCATCTAGAGCACCTGTCCCACATGATGATAGCTTACCAGTACCACAACCACCAGAAAATGCAAGTTTTTTTTTATCATACTCTCTTTACTTTTAATTAACTTCAATATTAAGTACTTAATATATATTCACTTTCCTAAAGATATATGGAATACTAATGCTATTCGTCTTTGTTGAAGTTGCTATATTTAGTTATTTCTTTCTTTCCAGATGGAAGATGCAATGGAAATTTCATCTGAAGGGTCAGCAGGTAGCAGCAGCCATGAAATGGGAGACGAAGATTTCGCACCAAGAACGACCTCGGAGCCTCACTTTCCAAGTCAGAGTGAGCTAGATGACTTAATCAGAGACTTAGGTCTTACTAAGTCAGGAGCTGAGCTTCTTACATCAAGGATGAAAGAATGGAATCTACTAGGAGAAGACTGCAGGACATCTGTGTACCGGAAACGAAAACGGAAACTGGAAACTGGAAAGAGCGATGACGAAAGTTGAAAGAGAAGCTTGGTGTTCATTTCGTGATGTAGTTCGTGGATTCCTAGGAAATCACAAGGACCCTAATTATAAACAAATAGTGGCAAAGCTTATTGAGAACTTCAGGAAACTTGGTTGTCGTATGTCCTTGAAGATACATTTCTTGCATTCTCACCTAGATTTCTTCCCCGAAAACTTGGGGGCTGTCAGTGAGGAGCATGGCAAGAGATTTCATCAGGATATCGCAACTATGGAAAGAAGATATCAAGGACGATGGAATACTGCTATGATTCGGAGATTACATATGGTCACTAGTCAGAAAAGACGAAAGCATGCATTCTAGAAAATCTCGATCGTCAAAGCACTTCTAATCATGAGAAGAGTCATCAAAACACTTGCAGTGCAAAGTTGTGTTGTTTATTTTGTTCTTACTAATATTGTAGATGTTGTATAATTATCCTTAGAATGCTAAAGTAGATTGAATCAATTAACTACTGTAGAGAAAGGTTACGTATATAACAATAAAATATAAAATCAAGAATAAATAAAGAAATATCGATGTTACGTCAAAACTAATGTGATATTTGGATTCAGTGACACGAAATACATATATAAACATGAAAAATACAAATAAACAAAACATGTGTTACATTGTGTTATTAGTCATATGTCAATTTATTATTATTTACTATTTACCTGTTTGTTTATTATTTAACTATACCTATGCATTTATTTATGTATTTTATTTGTTATTTACATTCTTATAGTTTTTATTTGTTATTTTATTATTGTGTTTTTTTTCGCATCCGACCTAGATATGGACCAAAAGGTCTCCTGTCGGCATGCTCCGCCTTTGTAATCCTTTGTAATTCTTTGTAATTACAAGTACTACAAAAACGAGCGTGCGGTCGCTTCGTATGCAAAATCAAGAATGACGCCAAGCGACGCGACCAAGCTCCCCTTGGCGGGAAAACATACACGCCCAAACGAACACTTGGGTCTTACAATAATGTATATAATATAATGTATAATATGTAATGTATATAATAATGTCATATCTCACAATAATAATGAATAAACAATATTACAAATACGTATATACAACACACAAAGAATATTTTATGCCACCATTACAATGTTACCTATGCCAAACAGTCAAACTCTCAACTATGATTAAACAATACAAGTAGAGTGTTAGAACACCATAAGAATCCATGGCAATGTTTGTTCACATGAAAAGTTTTAATTGTTGTATAGACTGGGTTAAAGCTTTATTAATTTTATCTTGTAAACTATTTGTTGACAGAAATGTCATAGGAAGCAATCTTATTAAACATTTTGAAGAGGTTCGTCTGAACATTAGTTGTGGCATGCATAAGACGGATAGTTTCATCATTGGTAATATTTGTAAATAGGTTGTAAATTCACACCAAACACCATTACTATGAATTCTTGTGACGTTCTAAAATTATATTTGAGTTATGACTTTTCGATTTAATTATGTGTCGTAACCGTTACTGTTGATTATCACTAGCGATCTCTCCTAGATAACATCTGTTACCTTTCCTAACTTTATACTTCAGGACCTTTCCTAATTATTTATTTTGTGACCATTCCTACTTTGTACCATTTTATCTGTACTCTCTCCTGAAGATGGGATTGAACCAAAGCGCTTGGGAATTTCGTGTTGTTGTTGTTGTTTTTCCGTAGTGGTAACCAGCACGCAGAAATTTTGTTGGTTTACCTACGTCTAAATAGCGCTCTAACGAGCCTCCCTAAAGGGCTCCATATACGCTCAGGCAGCCTGTCCGGCTAGCGTCTGGTTCAAGCCAGTTTGAGCGTGTACGGGCACATGAGGTGGCCTCACAAACCTGGAGCTGACAAAGGCCTCATACACGCTCAGGCGGCCTCTGCGACAGCCTGAACACCCAGGTGGATAAGCCGCCTGGTGTCATCCACACAATATTAGGTCCTGTCTCAAGGAGTGAAGACAATGGTATCTCCCATGGATATGGAATATATAGTCCTACTTGTAACTGCAGCTGTTGCAGTGACCGAATTACTTAAAGCTTGCTTATTCTAGTTGTAGAGGACTGATTCAGATCTACACTATGTCCCTTTTTTCACATGAATCACTATATTTTTCGTAGTGAACTCAAAATACCCTAGATGATAGTCATCTTTGTGTAGATTTGTATCTTTTTGTGAGCGAATACGCATGTTTGTGTGTGATGTATTTGTTGCCGATTTTCAAACAATCTTCTTGACGACCCTCATCCATACCAGAATGCTTATATTCTTATTTTGGCTATCTCCAGAATGATATCTTAATCAGTGTGTATTTACCCTTTCATTCATCACTAAAAATTATTTCTACTGCGGTGCTGTATTCCTCGATCCAAATTCGTGTTTATATCAGGCCCATACGAGGTAATGGTTTTGTACCGTCGCTAAATCTCGGGTAGCTGTACCGTTCTTTTCTTTTAAATTTTCATCAAACAATTCATACGTTGTTTTATTTTATTATTTTTTTTTTTTCATTTTCTCTGAATACTCTATAGGTTTAATTTTCCAAAGGGACGGATTTTCTATGTATATACCAATAGATTCGTTCCAAAATTGCTGCTCTTCTTCAGTGGTGCAGCTGATGCTCAGAGTGAAAGGCATGTTTACGGTATGCTGTCGAGTGCTGTACAACTGTAGGCTGAATGCCACTTGATATACCCATTTATGCTTACTCGTAAAAGGGTCTGAACCAGACGTTGGCCGGAAGGAGCCAGAGGATTAGGAATATGTGTCATTTCTTTATTTTGCAAAAACATGTTGTTCATATCTATTGCACTGTTAACATATTTTAAAAGTTTTTAAAAATATTGTTCTTTGAATTAAGTATTATTATACAATCGTATTTTATTTAGAAAAACCTTTGGTCATATATTAAGCAGTCATCAAGACGAACAAAAAAGTTAATAATCTATATCGAAAAAAGGTGTTATAGGTTTGAGAAATTTAGAACGGGTTTAAATGAATACATTTTACTTACGTGTTTGTCGCTTCGGATGTCGCCTTCCCGGTAAACTGCAATGAAAGATGATCAGAATGGGGCAAATTTCTAAATTAAACATGTACAAAAAAAAAGGTTAGAGGGATCAGAAGGAGTAATTAATTTGCTTATTGACCTTTATATACACTAAAATCCAATAATGGCATACACGTTTATCATGTAGAAAAAGTAGTCAATTCAAATACATACACACGGACTAGACCTGTTCAAAAAACAACTTTTTCGTATTTTCATACGTTATTGTACTTTTCCTATGCTTTTTGACCTGGGAATGACAAAAACTACATTTATTTTTATCTTGGATGTATAAAAGCATTGCCGCAAAAGGGCCAATTTTGAGTCATTTCTAAACATATTTTGTAGTATAATTTTTTATCTATCCAAGATAGAGCAACAAATTAGGTAACAAATAAAAGAACAGATTCTACTTTACATATAGCGGCAAATTAAAATTGATGAATTTTCCCCGTGAATTTTAAAAGATATGAAATTGCTGGAAATCCTGACTTTTTGCTAACCTGGAGACGGTTTTTGTATAGATGTTTGAATTTTAAGCGAATTTAGACACAAAATCGTATATAATTTCGGGATTTAATTTCATATTTCATATTTACAGAAACCTGTTAATGATGTTGGGCGATACAGAAACTAAATTCAAATCCAGGAAACTATCGACAAGATATTTCACGATTGCATGAACCAAGGAGCTACAAGGACGCACAGTTGATGTCTCAGAACCTCCACCTGCAGTCCACAAGCAAGCATCAAGTCGGCCATTCACCAGATCTCTCACTGAAACCTTTCCGGTCGGATACCCTTAAGGCTTGCGTCAGTGGTTCCCAGCTTCTCACCAACAGACAAGCATTCCAGTACTTCCTTTATTTCAAGAGTTTACCAGAAAATACAGGGAAACCCACTGTTCAAGACCTCGCCTCTGAAACAGTTGGAGCTATCATCCCATACTGACAGATGGCTAGGCCAAGACGATAATCAGACAGAACTGCATGAAGGTCTTCGTGAAACTCCATTACAAACACAGAGACCTGATGAAGAGCAAAGGAAGAGCAAGTGACCCTGGAGGAAAGAGAAGTGCATTTGATCTTGGAATTGGGAGCTCCAGATGCTGTCCAGGATATAGAGAGCAACAGACTGTTATCCAGGGAGAAGAAGGATGATGACTTCAGGTTCAACCAGGACCAGAGGACTGAAGGGAAAGGTCGCATGTTGGGTCATGGCCAGATTTTTTAGACAAGATCCCAGCAACAAGTAGGCCGAGCTGAGAGGCAACTGCAGAGGCAAAACAAGGTGATCATAATTTCATACTTTTACTAATCATACTTTTGAATATCACAAGATGTAGGGAGTCTTACATGCTTACCAAATTGTGTTATTCTACAGCTGCAACAAAACAAGAGGCAGTTACTCACGTGGATGACATTACTTGGGGGTGATTCCAGTGACAGTGACGCTAACACAGAGGATATGGATTACCATCAGCCTCGTCCTAAATGTTCTTACCATGAAGACACCATGACTTTGACATTCACCAGGACAGTTTTGGAATGTGACGCCATCTGCAATACAACTGATCGTCTTGGCTTGTCTGACAATCAAGTTACTGCCCTAGTTTCTGCCATCTAGAAATCTGGTGGTCTGATCTGGACACGTTAATCATTTCTAGATCAACAACACGTCGTAACAGAATACTGTCAAGGTACAAAACCAGCCAGAGCAACATGGTGGAGTTCAGTAGGACCCTCCCCCAGCTTGCTGCTTTACACTGGGATGGGAAGATGCTCAGAGACGTCCTGGGTAGTGAACCTTGGACCACCTCAGAGACTTTAGCTGTGCTCATGTCTGGACCACCTTCCTATCCTGAAGGGAAGTTACTGGGAGTACCTGTCATTGACAACTCAACAGGCACAGGTCAAACTGAGACATCAATGGACTTGTTGGAGACATGGGGGTTTACAGGTGTCACAACTGCCCTTGTGTTTGACACTACATCCAGTAACAGTGGAGTACACAGGGGAGCTGCCAAACTGCTTGAGGAAAAGCTGAGCACTAAGGTGTTTTACCTGGCGTGCAGACACCACATCCTGGAGGTGCTAGTTGGAGCAGTCTGGGAAAAGCTGTTTTGCAAGATGAAAAGTTTAGAGAATCCCTGGTTCACACTTCAAGGATGTGTGGGGTAAATTGACAACAGACACACTTAAAACCCTGATGATCAGAAGTAAATGGCTCAGGAAAATGAAGAGGGATTGTAAGGAAATACTTAATGACATCCTCACATCTCAGAAGCCACCGAGAGATGACTACATGTCTGACCTCACAATGATTGTTCTTAGAGGCCCACCTACTCGTGGGTTCACTGGAGTCGACTAGGGGCCATTCACTAGGCCAGATGGACGGCCAAGAACTTGTATTCCATGAAGATACTGATGTTTTGTGA
>NC_134813.1:6643386-6645886 GCF_046742065.1 Oratosquilla oratoria
AGAACTGTTCCTTGTGGAACTCAACTAGTCACCCTATCCCAATTAGAGTGTTTGTCTCTTATCACCACTCTCATTTTTCTTTCATGCAAGAAGTCTTCCATTCACTTTAGCAGTTTGCCCTGCGTTCCTCCTGCAGTTTCTAATTTCTTTAGCATTTTTTTTTTATGTGGAACCTTATCAAAAAGTTTTTTCAGGTCTAGAAATACACAATCAGCCTATCCATCTCTTTCTTGTATTATATCTATTAGCCTTGAATAGAAACACATTAAGTCTGTGATGCATGATCGTCCTTGTCTAAATCCAAATTGCCTTGGATTTAGTACGTTTTTTTTTTTTTTCAAATGCCTTACCCATCTAATTTTGATCATTCTTTCACAAATTTTAGCTATCGTACTTGTAAGAGGGACCGGTCTATAGTTAGCAGGGTCTTCCTTGTTTCCTCCTTTATATATTGGTACTATATTTGCTCTTTTCCAATCTTCTGTAACTTTTCCTTCTTCCAATGAACTGCTTATTAGACTATGTATTTTGTCTGTTAGTTCATTCCTGCATTCTCTCAAAATCCAGCTTTCCATTTCATCTGGTCCATGCGATTTTCTGACATCGAGATTACTCAAGTGATTCAATATTTAATTTGTTGTTACTTTTATCTCTTTCGTAGGGAGGACTTTCTCCTCCCACTCGGTATCTCTAGGTTGTATGTTCTCCCTCGTAAACACCGATTTAAAATGATTGTTCTTAATAATCTGCCATTTCTAAATCCTCTGTGTATTCAACTCCTCCATGTCGTAGTTTCTCTAATTCTTGTTTGTTTTTCAGTTTGTTGTTTACAAATCTGTAAAATAGTTTAGGGTGATCTTTACATTTTTCTATGACATCTTTTTCATCTTTTCTCTTTTCTGCTCTGCACACTTGTACATATTCATTTCTATTAGTATATATTTTCCAATTTTCAGGTATCTTATATTTTTTCCATTTTATCCAAGCTTTATCCCTTTTGTTTTTTAACTCCCTACATCTTTTGCTGTATCAGCACTTTACATATCCTTTTTCTTGTTTTTGTCTTGGCACATACTTTTCCACTCCTTTATAAATTTTTGTCAAAATATTTCATTTCTCTACTACTATTGTTTCCTCCTTGTGTATCCTTTCCCAGTCTGCTTTTGAAAGAATTCTCTTATTTCATATAAAAAAATCCATACATCAATCTTCCCATTCCATATTGTTCTTTTTCCCATGTATTTTTCCTCATTTAGTTCCAGTTCAACCAATATGTGGTAAATTTTACTTATTGGCGTCTTATATTCAATCTTGTCCACTATTTCGGGATCTGATGTGATTATTAGGTCCAGTCTCGATGGTTCTTTCTCATTTCTATACCTAGCATTCTCTTGTATCCATTGCGTCATCGTATGTTCTATAATCATATCAAGTAGTACATTTCCTCATAGGTCGTCTCCACCCTTCACTGTCATCTCTTCCCAGCAGATTTCTTTACAATTAAAGTCACCTATTATAACTATTCTTCCTCTATCTTCCACTATCTTATTTAGGGTTATTCTTGTGTCTTCTAACATATTTTCGTGTTCTCTCTCTGCCCACGAAGCCGTTTTAGGAGGCACATAATTTTTTACAGATTTCCTAGTCTTCCCATCCCTGTTCTCCACTTCCATCATAATTATCTCTACTCTATTCTTTCCATATGTGACATTCCTCACATTTATATCTTTCTTAGTCAGAAATATAACTCCACCCCCTTGTTTTACCTCTCTGTTTCTAATCCAATAATTATATGCACCATGTCCTACAATGTTGGGTGGTAGTGGACCTTTTAATTTTGTCTCTATAATTTCCATTTTGTCTTTACAATCCCTTCATGTAAACATTCAGTTCGTTCAAGCCTGTTATTAAGCCATCTATGTTTGTGTAAGACACTTTGATTTTCTGCTACTTCTATCGTGTTTTCTGTTTCCTTTCCGTTTTCCTCTGCTATGAAACATTTTATCACTTTCATATCCACTACTCTCCAATAGAATTTCTCTTTTTCTGACTGTTCTTTTCTCGTTTTTTTCCTTAGCTTCTAGTTTTTTGTTTTCTCACCCTCTCTTTCCTCTTTATTCATTTATCTTTTTATTCATACCTGTTTATATTGATCACTGTCTGCTAGTTTCCCTGTTTTTGCTAATATATTTTCTGTTGTCGTTTGTGACCTGAATTTGATCTTAATTGGTCTGGTCTTATATGTATTGTATTTCCCTATTCTATATCTTTGTTCAATTACTTTCCCTGTTTCTTGTCCTTCCTCTTGAACTACTTCTAATATCTTGTTTACCTTTTCCTTTTCCTCTTTTACTCATGTGATCCTATTTGGACTATGCTTCTCTTCCACCCCTAATATAATCATACATTTCTTTTTGTCCGCTAAGTTTCTTACTATATTCTCCTTCTCTCTCATCACTTTAATAACTGTCTCTTTAGTTTGTTCTTTCATCTGTTGTGT
>NC_134813.1:6653386-6658386 GCF_046742065.1 Oratosquilla oratoria
CATTATGGAACACATGCTGGAAGTAAATCCTACTCACTTCTCGTAAGATACATACACACACTTCCTACGAACATAACCACGCCCCACGCGCAAACACCTACACTTACTTACTCCTCAACTAAAATTAGCTTCATTTCTTACTTTCTCTCATACTACATCTCATTTCAGTCTACTTCACACTGAATTTTTTTCTACCTTTCTCTTCCACTAATCCTCCTACCATTTTCTCCGCTTTTGGTTGCTCAAGATGCAGGTGTCGTCGCCCAAGTTCACTGCCCATTCTTCCTGTGCCGCGATCATCGTCCCTTAGTATCGCCCCTATAATGCGCTTATTGACGACAACCGACATTTATACACTATTACCTTTTCATTTTCTTACGGACATCTCTTCCCCTCCACAGACCGATCCCGCGCGAGCGGGTGGTCTTTTCTAGTGAGTCCATAGTCCATAGAGAGAGAGGGCAGGAGGGGAGAGAGAGAGAAAAAGAGAAAGGAGAGAAGGAGAGGAGAGAATGAGAGAGAGAATGAGAGAGAGAGAGAGAGAGAGAGAGAGAGAGAGAGAGAGAGAGAGAGAGAGAGAGAGAGGGGGGGGGGAGAGAGGGGGGGAGAGAGAGAGAGGGAGAGAGAGAGAGAGAGAGAGAGAGAGAGAGAGAGAGAGAGAGAGAGAGAGAGAGAGAGAGAGAGAGAGAGAGAGAGAGAGAGAGAGGAGAGATAAAGAGGTGAGAGAGAGACACCTACATTTCTTTCGACTTCGCAAAAATTCATTGCAGTTATTTCTTTTAAATGCTTTGGAGGTGTTTTGGTGACCTTGTGTTCCAGTGGGACTACGAATACACCATTGTTCACAAGTGAGAATACATACGTCATTACAGAAATGGTTAGATGTGCAGCACTAAGATTTCCCTACATTGACAATAAATACCCAGAAAGAGTTTGGATGAAGGCCATCATAATAGGTCTTATTTCAAATTTGAAATATTGATATTTAGAGATGGGCTCGTTCCCGCCGGACAGATAATGCGTTACCGAAAAATCTATATATATGTATGCATATATGCATTGTATATATATATATATATATATATATATATATATATACATATATATATATACACATACATATATATATGTATATATACATATATATATATATATATATATATATATATATATATATATATGTATATGTGTGTGTGTGTGTGTGTGTGTGTGTGTGTGTGTGTGTGTGTGTGTGTGTGTGTGTGTGTGTGTGTGTGTGTGTGTGTGTGTGTGTGTGTGTGTGTGTGTGTGTGTGTGTGTGTGTGTGTGTGTGTGTGTGTGTGTGTGTGTGTGTGTGCGTGCGTGTGTGTAAGGACAGGAATTTTGAAGGGATATTGTTTTTGGAATTTCGTTTTATTTATTTATTTATTTATTTGAGTGTTGACTTGAGAGACTGGGTAGTATGGACGTCGTGACGGTTTTATTCAACCAAGAAGCAAAGTAGAAAATAGAGCCTTAATAGATCATGAATTTATTTTGTTCTGTGTCTACCCATCAAGATGTGTTGGCAAAGAGCCTTACTATAATCATTGAAGAAAAACATACAATAGGAGGTAGCTACAAATATATTTCAACTGATTTTGGTTCAACTAATCTTGGAGACGACATTAGAATGTTCTCGAACATACCGGGCGCACCGTAGCTCCACCCACCCGTGACGTCACTGACACGTTCGGACGGAGGCGTAAACTAGAAACATTAACTTTAAGAGGAATAGGAAAAATTCCCAACTTCAGTTCAGGATTCCACTAGAGAAATAGTTTAGGGAGAGATTGTAGTAGCTAGGGGCTGTGTTGAGAAGCGAAATGAAGTTTTACGAAATAGTACAACAGGGGAGGTTAGTGGTTTACCCATAGATACGAACACATAGCCGTCTCGGTTTTTTTTGTTTTGTTTTTTTGTGCGCAGCTAAAATTTTAGTCTGATGCCAAGAACTATCCCGATAACAGGTATGTCAGTGCTCTCTGTAAGATTAATGAAAATAAATGGCAATATGTGAGTTAAATGATATAGTGCAGATATAGTAGGTAGATAGTTATTATTATTACTAAGTTTTGAGTCTGATGCCAAGAACTATCCCGATAACAGGGAAAAAAAGGTTTAAGGGAGTGTACTTCACAAGCACTTTGCGTGGAAGGAGTTAGAGGGTGTCACGCATATATATTTTAGCTATGAGAGTGTAATCCTTAGAGTACAATTCTGTCTGTGATCGTTCTCTAATAAGAATACGGGGTTGAAGGTAGACACACTATTGTAAGTAGACTTATACAGTGACCGGAAGGTTGGAGCGTAAATAACCACGTTTTTCCACGTGTCTGTGACCTTACTTATGATGGCCATAAGCAAAAAAACTGTGTTATTAAATATCTCGCATACCCATATATTTTTCAAACTGAAAGGATCAATAGATTGTCTAGTTGGAGAAAACCACAATATACTTTTGTATTTTCTTACTATATTTTTGCTTCAGTGTAATAATTAACACATAGAAAACCTTCACTTATATTCTTTTACTACCCCACTTGGACATAGGCCTTTTCGCTACCCAGAACCAACCCCGAACGACCTGAGGAAAGGGGACGGAGTCAGACGTGAATAACAAGGAGCAGTTTCCATTTATGGTCAGATATATCCATATAGACGATTGGGTGGTGGCAGCGCATACCTTTACATAATCAAGCTTGATTTCTTATTTCCCAAATCGTCCTTATGTGGGTATCTCTGATCACTCCCATTGGAGGTGCTCTTGGTTAAACACTAATCAATCGACGGCACCACATACACACACACACACACACACACACACACACACACACACACACACACACACACACACACACACACACACACACACACACACACACACACACACACACACACGTCGGTTGAAGTGACAGCAAAGTTTGGAAAAAATCAAGTATCATCGATATCAACAACGAGGGAGTATCTTTGTTGTATTAGTAGGGAAGGGGAAAGCTCGTGGTATAGTGAGAAGGTAAAGAAAAAGGCGAAAGAGAGGGATTACTGAGGGAAATAGAAATGAGGAAGGGGACAAACGGGCCCCGGATGTTAAAAGGGGTGTAAACAAATGAATGCAGAACACACTGACGAAGAAGAAAAAGGAAGCAGAGCTGTCAAAGCAGAAATATAGATAATAGCAGCTCAATGGAAAGAGAGGTAAACTGCTTTTATGGATTTAATGAGGGAGGAGGTGATAACCTCCTCCGACTAGTAAATCTAGAGGAGAAACTAAAAGAAAAAAACGAAGCATGGGAGGTTAGGTTTAACCAATTGATACTAGTTACCCGATGAGTTGATAGACTGGAAGAACTAAAGAAGGAGAATCAAAACCTATCTAAAGAAAGAGAAGAATTAAAAAGACAGTTAAAAGAAGTAAAAGATGAGAATGAGGAATTAAAGAAGAATAAAAAAGAGAATTAAGAGTCCATAGCAAAAGAAACACATGGTTGGAGAAAAGTCCAGGCGAACAACAAAATTGTATTTAGAGATATAGTGACACAACAGATGAAATAACAAACTAACTACACAGTTATTAAAGTGATGAGAGAGAAGAAGAATATAGTAAGAGACTTAGCGGACAAAAAGAAATGTATAATTATATTAGGGATGGAAGAGAAGGATAATCCAAATAGGACCACATGAGTAAAAGAGGAAAAGGAAAAGGTAAACAAGATATTAGAAGTACTTCAAGAGGATGGAAAAAAAACAGGGAAAGAAATTGAAGAAATATATAGAATTTGGAAATACAATACAGATTAGACCAGACCAATTAAGATCAAATTCAGGTCACAAACGACAACAGATAATAAATTAGCAAAAACAGAGAAACTAGCAGACAGTGATCAATATAAACAGGTATGGATAAAAAGAGAAAAGAATAAAGAGGAAAGAGAGGATGAGAAAACAAAAAGAGAAAAGAACAGAGTCAGAAAAATAGAAATTCTATTGGAGAGTAGTGGATATGAAAGTGAGGAAATGGCCCATAGCAGAAAAAAACGGAAAAGAAACAGAAAACACGATGGAGGTAGCAGAAAATTAAAAGTGTCTTACACAAATATAGATGGCTTAATAACAGGCTTGAACGAACTGAATGATTACCTAAAGGAAAAAGAACCGGACATAATGAGAATTGTAGAGACAAAATTAAAAGGTCCACTACCACCCAACAGTGTAGGACATGGATTAGAAACAGAGAGGTAAAACAAGGGGGTGGAGTTATGTTCCTGACTAAGAAGGATACATATGTGAGGAATGTCACATATGGAAAGAATAGAGTAAAGATGATTATGATGGAACAGGAGGACAGCGATGGGAAGAGCAGGAAGTTTGTAGTAAATTATGTGCCTCCTAAAACGGCTTCGTGGGAAGAGAGAGAACACAAAAATATGTTAGAAGACATAAGGATAACACTAAATAAGATAATGGAAGATAGAGAAAGAATAATTATAATGGGTGACTTTAATTGTAAAGAAATCTGCTGGGAAGAGATGACAGTGAAGGGTGGGGAAATGTACTACTTGATATGATTATAGAACATACAATGACGCAATGGATACAAGAGAATACTAGGTATAGAAATGAGGAAAAACCATCGAGACTGAACCTAATAATCACATCAGAACGCGAAATAGTAGACAAGATTGAATATAAGACGCCAATAAGTAAAAGTGACTACATATTGGTTGAACTGGAACTAATTGAGGAAAAATACATGGGAAAAAAGAACAATATGGAAAGAGAAGATTGATGTATGAAAAAAAAATTGATCAAATAAGAGAATTCTTTCAAACAGCTGACTGGGAAAGGATACACAAGGAGGAAAAAACAGTAGTAGAGAAATGGAATATTTTGACAAAAAAAAAATTATAAAGAAGGAGTGGAAAAATATGTTCCAAGACAAAAACAAGAAAAAGGGTACGTAAAGTCTTGTTATAACAAAA
>NC_134813.1:6683386-6687810 GCF_046742065.1 Oratosquilla oratoria
ATTATTGTCATTATTATTATTGTCATTATTATTATTGTCATTATTATTATTGTCATTATTATTATTGTCATTGTTATTATTGTCATTATCATTATTGTCATAATTATTATTATTATTATTGTCATTATTATTATTTTTTTTTTTATCATTATCATTATCATTATCATTATTAATATTAATATCACTATTATTATTAATCATTATTACTATTAATCATCATTATCATCATCATCATCATCATCATCATCATCAATCATCATCATTGTTATCATTGTTATTATCATTATCATTTTTATCATTATTATTATTATTATTATTATCATCATCATTACAAAGGATTACAAAGGATTACAAAGGCGGAGCATAACGACAGGAGACCTTTTGATCCATATCTAGAGTGGATGCGAAAAAAAAATCATATTAATAATAAAATGATAAATAATGATAAAAAATTAATAATGTAAATAACAAATAGAATGCATGAATAAATGCATAGGTATAGTTAAATAATAAACAAACAGGTAAATAGTAAATAATAATAAATTGACATTTAACTAGTAATAAATGAAAATCAGACAGACAAAAGATAACAAAACAATAACAAATAATATAAGATATATTATAATTATTACAGTATCTTACTTAGGTATTTATCTAAATGATTCTTAAAGCTTCGAACTGAAATACATTGCACTACCTGTGCAGGAAGTTTATTCCATTCATTAACTACACGGTTGGCAAAGTTGTTTCTACCCACTTCCAACCAATTACTAGTCCAACTTAATAGGCTATCACTTATTCTGTGTAAAGCTAATTTAGTAAGTAGTTTTTCGTGGGGGACGGTATCAAAAGCTTTTGCAAAGTATAGATATATTAAATCTATATCGTTTCTTTTGTCATAATTCGAGATAACTGTGTTGTAGAATTCGAGTAAGTCACACAATAACGTTTCCGTCTGAAACCATGCTGGCTATCATTTATCAAACAGTTTCTTTCTAAATGATGTTCGATAGCATCGCTGTTGATAGTTTCCATCATTTTTCCTACGATTGAAGTCAAACTTATGGGCCTGCAGTTATTTGGATTTTTTTTGTCACCTTTTTTGAATGTGGGAGTAACGTTAGCTAGCTTCCATTCTCTTGGGACATCTCCGGATATGATGGATTTCTTGAAAATAATTTCTAATGGAACAACAATCTCATTTTTCATTTCCTTTAAGATTCTTGTATGCCAACCGTCAGGCCCTGGTGTTTTATCAACTGAGTTTGTCTATACACCTTTTAATTTTTTCTTTTGTTATATTTACCGTAGTAAGTTTACCCTAGACTTTTCACAGGTTTCAGTTTGGAGTTCACTTTGAGGTATTTTGTTTACGAATACCGAGCTAAAATAATTGTTTAAGATATTACACATTCCTTCATTTGAATATTCAAGTTGACCGTCAGCAGATAATAGTGGACCAATGTGATTCCTAACAACCTTTTTATCTCTAATGTAACTATAGAATTCTTTGGGATTCTCTTTGAATTTATCAGCGATGTTCATTTCGTATTGTCGTTTTCTTTTTCTTATTGGCTTTTTTAAATCTCTCTGTATTGATACATAACTTTCATAGTCATTAGATGCACCCTAGCACTTATATTTCTTATAAGCCTATCTGTCGTCGTCGTCGTCGTCATCATCATCAATCATCATCATCAATCAATCATCATCATCAATCAATCATCATCATCAATCAATCATCATCATCAATCAATCATCATCAATCAATCATCATCAATCAATCATCATCAATCAATCATCATCAATCAATCATCATCAATCAATCATCATCAATCAATCATCATCAATCAATCATCATCAATCATCATCAATCATCATCAATCATCATCAATCATCATCAATCATCATCAATCATCATCACCATCATCATTACTATTTTTGTTACTGTTATCACTGTTGGAATTGCTATTAATATCTTCATTGTTATTATTAGTGTCATCATATTTACCACTCGTTAAACTTTATCACTACTATTACATTTTGCCACAATGAATATGTAATGTTCGCACTTGTCACCAACTTTGGTAACACGGGGAGGTAGTGAAGTCCACCCCATGTATAAAATACCCAGTCTGTTTGTACACCATTCGTTTACCTGCGAAACTAGTCAGGAATTAACTCAAGACTAAGACTCCTGTGTTTCCTACTCTGCTTACGTCAACCTGTACACGCCGCCTCGAAGTGTCAATTATCAACGCACACTTCCCTCTTCTTTATTTATACCCTTCGTTCTTGATCACATACAGACGGTATGTAAATTCGTGCATGTGTGTGATGTGTGGTTTCTGCAAATTGTATCACAATTTAATTTGCATTCATAATCAATTTATAACCATCAATACAATAATGAAACACTTCATCATCAAACATCAAACTCAACTTTACGATTCCTACCATGATTTTGTTTACCCGCCTCCAATAACATACATCCTGAAATGTCTTCGTCATCCACTATTATTCTGAGAAACCAAATATATAAATTATTAATATGACTTCTACATTGACTCTTTACATATTCTTCCATTAGTCACATTACAATAAGTTACTCAATCAATGCTTACCATTGATAACTTCCATGGCACTTATGGACGTCTTAACAGCTCGATGTTCTAGACATAAAGAACTGCTCCATTCAATACCATGCCGAAATGGACTAGGGCACTATTTTGTATTGGCGGAATACTACCGTTATTAAGGATCTCAAATATATGAGTCATGTTCCACTCAATATTCTCCTTTTCTCTAGAGTTTCTTTAATCTTATTTTATTTTATTATATATGCAATGGATCATTACAATACATCAATTTCGACAATAACATTTTCCATATTATTTTACATACATTGTAAACTACGTGCGTAACAATACAGGCTTGGCTGCCGTTAGGTTCTACCATTTCTCATACATATCATCGATATTTTCTCACATATATATTATCATAATACACTCAGACATTGTGCAATCTGTACTCAACATACATCAAACGTCACTGGCCGTGATTCGTAATTAACCTTAGTACATATCATACAATTTGTCAATACACTCGAACATTATACAATCGGTACTCGACACAGATCAAATGTCATATGCCGTGATTCGTAATTAACCTCAGTACATATCATACAATTTGCCTGTATAATATCACACATCAAAATATTCTTATACATAGTGCAATCGGCACTCACACCCTCCCCCTTGTGATCGCCCAGGATCACAAAACCACTGACGGGAGGTCATAAATTTCTACACTGAGTCACCTTCTAATAGTAGTATTGGTTTGGAAATAGGTCACTTATAGAGTCTTTTGCCACGTACTATTTCCACTTGTCTAATTAGTCCATCTTTGCTTTTTATCACTCTCACAACCCTTGCTAATAGCCAATGACTGCGTGGTGTATTATTCTCTACCATTAAGATAATATCTCCTTCCTTAAGATTCCTATTTACTTTCAGCTATTTCTGGCGTTCTTACAGACAAGGCAAATACTCCTTCTGCCATCTTCGCCAAAACTCTTTGGCTAAATGCTGTACCTGTCTCCATTTCTTTCTGCTCTCACAGAACATTTCTTCACTATCAAGTGTCACTACATAACTATCCAAATTAAGTAAAGAATTAGGGGGTGATGGGACACAAATCGTTCACATCATTCGATATTACAATTAGAGGACGACTGTTAATTGTACTCTCAACTTCGCAAAAAAAATTACTCAAACTATCATCGGACAAAGTTTGTGAACCCATCACAACTTCCAAAACTCATCTGACTACTCCTATCATTCTCTCAAAAACACCACCATGATGAGAACCTCCAAGATGAGTGAATACCCAATCCATACCTCTTCTGGCTTTTCAGTACCAATGTGACGCATAGTAAGATTGTCCCTCAATACCTCATTTGCTCCGATGAAGTTTGTGCCGTGATCACTAATCAATTTACTAACTGTACCCCATCTGGACATAAACCTAATAAATGCATTTATCACGCTCTCTGCCGTTAAATCATGTAAAACTTCAAGATGTATAGCTCTAATGGATAGACATGTAAATAATATTCCATATCTCTTGATTTGAGACCGTGCTCTTTTCACAAAAAATGGCCCAAAGCAATCAACTCCAGTCACAAAAAATGGTTTCTGATTTACATTTGCTCTATCTACTGGCAAGGCTGCCATCTCTTGAGTGATTGTTGGACTCTTGAAACGTCTACAAGTGACACATTTAGACAATACTTTCTTTACAGCTGAATTACCTTTAATTACCCAGTATTCCTGTCTTAATTGATTTAACACTGCTTGCCTTCCCATGTGTCCTACTCTCATGTGATAATGTTGAATGATTAAACTAGTCACATGATGTTCATG